>NC_061512.1:131249451-131298416 GCF_022539505.1 Lolium rigidum
AGGTAGCACATGAAGTATTTACTTGGAATGGCAGAAAAATACCACATAGTAGGTAGTTATGGTGGACACAAATGGCATAAGTTTTGGCTCAAGGTTTTGGATGCACAAGAAGCATTCCCTCTCAGTACATTGCTTTAGCTAGCAAGGTTGTTTGAAGCAAACACAACTATAAACCGGTACAGAAAAACTTACACAAGAACATATTGCAAGCATTATAAGACTCTACACTGTCTTCCTTGTTGCTCAAACATTTTTACCAGAAAATATCAAGACCTTAGAGAGACCAATCATGCAAACCAAATTTCAACAAGCTCTACGGTAGTTCTCCACTAATAGGTTTAAACTACATGATGCAAGAGCTTAAACATGATCTACTTGAGAGCTCAAAACAATTGCCAAGTATCAAAATATTCAAGACAATATACCAATTACCACATGAAGCATTTTCTGTTTCCAACCAAATAACAATAAGTGCAGCGGCTTTCAGCTTTCGCCCTGAACATGAAAAATAAAACGAAGAACACAAGTGTTCAAATGAAAAAGCGGAGCGTGTCTCTCTCCCACACAAGCATGTTAGGATCCGATTTATTCAGAGAATGAAAATAACAAACGAGAATAAAAGCACACGGACGCTCCAAGTAAAGTACATAAGATGTGACGGAATTAAAATATAGTTTCACTAGAGGTGACCTGATAAGTTGTTGATGAATAAGGGGATGCCTTGGGCATCCCCAAGTTTAGACGCTTGAGTCTTCTTGAAATATGCAGGGATGAACCACGGGGGCATCCCCAAGCTTAGACTTTTCACTCTCCTTGATCATATTATATCATCCTCCTCTCTTGATCCTTGAAAACTTCCTTCACACCAAACTCAAAGCAATCTCATTAGAGGGTTAGTGCATAATCAAAAATTCACATGTTCGGCAAGGACACAATCATTCCCAACACTTTTGCACATTACCCAAGGCTACTGAAATTTAATGGAGCAAAGAAATCCACTCAAACACAGTAAAAGAGGCAATGTGAAATAAAAGGAAGAATCTGTCAAAACAGAACAGTCCATAAAGACGAATTTTTTCGAGGCACTTAACATCCTCAGATGGAAAAGCTCCAGTTCAACGAAAGTTGCGTACATATCTGAGGATTACTCATGATTTTTTTAAGAATTTTACGAGTTTTCTACAGAGAGAAAAACTCAAATTCGTGACAGCTAAAAATCTGTTTCTGCGCAGAAATCCAAATCTAGTATCAACTTTCTATCAAACACTTTACTTGGCACAAAAATGCAATAAAATAAAGATACAAACGTATTGCTACAGTAGTAACAAGCACCTTGACTCAAATATAAAACAAAAATTGCAGAAATAAAATAATGGGTTGTCTCCCATAAGCGCTTTTCTTTAACGCCTTTCAGGTAGGCGCAGAAAGTGTAAATCAAGTAACATCAAGAGAAGAAGCATCAACATCATAATTTGTTCTAATAATAGAATCAAAAGTCATCTTCATTCTCTTTCTTGGGAAGTGTTTCATACCTTTCTTAAGAAGGAATTGATATTTAATATCTCCTTCTTTCATATCAATAATAGCACCAACGGTTCGAAGAAAGGGTCTTCCCAAAACAATAGGACAAGATGCATTGCATTCAATATCCAAAACAACAAAATCAACGGGGACAAGGTTATTGTTAACCGTAATGTGAACATTGTCAATTCTCCCCAAAGGTTTCTTTATAGAATTATCAGCAAGATTAACATCCAAATAACAATATTCCAAAGGTGGCAAGTCAAGAATATCATAAAGTTTCTTAGGCATAACAGAAATACTTGCACCAAGATCACATAAAGTATTACAATCAAAATCATTGACCTTCATTTTAATGATGGGTTCCCAACCATCTTCCAACTTCCTAGGAATAGAAGCTTCAAGTTTTAATTCCTCTTCCCTAGCTTTAATGAGAGCATTTGTAATATGTTTTGTAAAGGCCAAGTTTATAGCACTAGCATTAGGACTTCTAGCAAGTTTTTGCAAGAACTAAATAACTTCAGAAATATGACAATTATCAAAATCAAAACCATTATGATCTAAAGCAATGGGACCATTGTCCCCAACACTTTGAAAAATTTCAGCACTTTTATCACAAACAGTTTCAGCAGTTTCAGGCAATTTTGCACACTTTGTAGTAGAAGTAGAAACATTGCCAACACCAATTATTTTACCATTGATAGTAGGGAGTTTAGAAACATGTGAAGCATCAACATTACTAGTGGTGGTAATAGTCCAAACTCTAGCTATATTATTTTCTTTAGCAAGTTTTTCTTCTCTTTCCCACCTAGCATGCAATTCAGCCATCATCCTAATATTGTCATTAATTCGAACTTGGATAGCATTTGATGTAGCAAATGACTTAGTATCTTTAACTTCATTAGGCATAACTTTCAGTTTCAAAAGATCAACATCAAGAGCAAGACTATCAACCTTAGAAGCAAGAACATCAATTTTACCAAAGTTTTCCTCAACAGATTTGATAAAAGCATTTTGTGTACTAATAAATTCTTTAAGCATGACTTCAATATCAGAGGGTACACTCCTACTATTATTGTAAGAATTACCATAAGAATTACCATAACCATTACCACTATTAGAAGGATATGGCCTATAGTTGTTGTTACCAAAATTATTCCTATAAGCATTGTTGTTGAAATTATTATTTTTAATGAAGTTCACATCAACATGCTCTTCTTGAGCAACCAATGAAGCTAAAGGAACATTATTAGGATCAACATGAGATTTACCATTAACAAGCATAAACATAATAACATCAATCTTATCACTCAAGGAAGAGGTTTCTTCAACAGAATTTACCTTCTTACCTTGAGGAGTCCTTTCAGTGTGCCATTCAGAGTAGTTGATCATCATATCATCAAGAAGCTTTGTTGCAGCACCCAAAGTGATGGACATAAAAGTACCTCCAGCAGCTGAATCCAATAGGTTCCTTGAAGAAAAATTTAATCTTGCATAAAAGGTTTGGATGATCATCCAAGTAGTTAGTCCATGGGTAGGGCAATTCTTTACCAAAGATTTTATTCTCTCCCAAGCTTCGGCAACATGTTTATTATCCAATTGCTTAAAATTCATAATGCTACTTCTCAAAGATATAATTTTAGCAGAGGATAATATTTTCCAATGAAAGCATCTGTACATTTAGTCCATGAACTAATACTATTTTTAGGCAAAGATAGCAACCAATCTTTAGCTCTTCCTCTCAAGGAGAAAGGAAACAATTTCAGTTTTATAATATCCCCATCTATATCCTTATACTTTTGCATTTCACAAAGTTCAACAAAATTATTAAGATGGGCAGCAGCATAATCAGTACTAACACTAGAAAATTGCTCTCTCATAACAAGATTTAGTAAAGCAGGTTTAATTTCATAAAATTATGCTGTAGTAGCAGGTGGAGCAATAGGAGTGCATATGAAATCATTATTATTTGTGCTAGTGAAGTCACACAACTTAGTATTCTCAAGAGTATTCATTTTAGCAATAGTAAAGCAAACCGAATTAAATAAAGTAAAACAAGTAACTAATTTTGTGTTTTTGATATAAAGAAAGCAAACAAGACAGAAAATAAAATAAAGCAAGACAATAAACAAAGTAAAGAGATTGGGTGTGAGAGACTCCCCTTGCAGCGTGTCTTGATCTCCCCGGCAACGGCGCCGTAAAAGTAGCTGCTTGTGACGGTAAAGCACACGTCCGTTGGGAACCCCAAGAGGAAGGTATGATGAGTACAGCAGCGAGTTTTCCCTCAGTAAGAAACCAAGATTATCGAACAGTAGGAGATGAAGGCCACGTGAAGGTTGTTGGTGAAGGAGTGTAGTGTGGCGCAACACCAGGGATTCCGGCGCCAACGTGGAACCTGCACAACACAATCAAACCACTTTGCCCCAACCTAACAGTGAGGTTGTCAATCTCACCGGCTTGCTGAAAACAAAGGATTAAACGTATGGTGTGGAAAATAATGTTTGCTTGCAGAAAACAAAAGAGAACAATGATTGCAGTAGGTTGTATTTCAGATGTAAACGAATGGACCGGGGTCCACAGTTCACAGGTGGTGTCTCTCCAATAAGATAAATAACATGTTGGGTAACAAATTACAGTTGGGCAATTGACAAATAGAGAGGGCATAACAATGCACATACATATCATGATGACTACTATGAGATTTACTTAGGGCATTACGACAAAGAACATAGACCGCCATCCAGCATGCATCTATGCCTAAAAAGTCCACCTTCGGGTTAGCATCCGCACCCCTTGCAGTATTAAGTTGCAAACAACAGACAATTGCATTAAGTATTGTGCGTAATTTAAACAATACAAATAACCTTAGACAAAGCATTGATGTTTTATCCCTAGTGGCAACAGCACATCCACAACCTTAGGGGTTTCTGTCACTCCCCCAGATTCAATGGAGACATGAGCCCACTATCTAGCATAAATACTCCCTCTTGGAGTCACAAGTATCAATTGGCCAGAGCCTCTACTAGCAACGGAGAGCATGCAAGATCATAAACAACATATATGATAGATCATTAATCAACTTGACATAGTATTCCATATTCATCGGATCCCAACAAACACAACATGTAGCATTACAAATAGATGATCTTGATAATGATAGGCAGCTCACAAGATCTAAACATGATGGCACAAGAGGAGAAGACAACCATCTAGCTACTGCTATGGACCCATAGTCCAAGGATGCATGAATTACTCACGCATCAGTCTGGAAGCGGGCATGGTGATGTAGAGCCCTCCGGTGATGATTCCCCTCTCGGCAGGGTGCCGGAGGAGATCTTCTGAACCCCCTGAGATAGGGTTGACGGCGGCGGCGTCTCTGGAGCTGTTCTCGTATTTTGGCTCTCGGTGTTAGGGTTTTCGGGGACGAAGGAATAAATAGGCGAAGGGGCAGAGTCGGGGGAGCCAGGGGGCTCCCTCCCCACATGTCGGCGCGCCTGGGGGCCTGGCCGCGCCGCCCTATGGTGTGGGCCCCCTGCTGGCCTTCCTCGATTCTTCTTCGGACTTCTGGAACACTCCGTGGAAAATAAGGCCGTGGGCTTTTGTTTCGTCCAATTTCGAGAATATTTGTAAACTAGCTTTTCTGAAATAAAAAACAGCAGAAAACAGGAACTGGCACTGCGGCATCTTGTTAATAGGTTAGTCCCAGAAAATGCATAAAAACATTATAAAGTGTGAATAAAACATGTAGGTATTGTCATAAAACTAGCATGGAACATAAGAAATTCTAGATACGTTGGAGATGTATCAGTGCTCGAGCGAGATGACATATGTTTGAAAGTGCAGTGATGTGGAGAGTTGGGGAGAATGATGATGTCTATCTTCTCACAACAAGGCGGTAGTTAAGAAGATGTTGCCTTAGTTTCTTAATAGTATAATTTTTTTGGCAGTTGAAGTTGGGGCAGACTGTGGTGACCCAGCGTACCACTGCATGGTGTAGTACACAAGTCATTGACATAACACAAGTGAAACACAGTTCCACCCATATTACATCCCTCAGAGTGGTACAACAGAAACATATGCGAGTCCAAGGTATGTCTATAGAAGGATACACAATCTGTTTACATAAGATCAACACAACCTCCTACTTTACAGTGAGGTAAAACTTCAAATAAAGCTCCAGAAGAACGACTCGTAGTCTATCTTGTTGCCAACTCAAGTTTAAGAGCTACTTGGCTTGCTATAGAAATCTAGCTACTTAGGTGCTAGGATTAGGGAAAGGTCCCCTTTCATTACTAGTCTAGGTTTCCATTATAGCTGATGCAGAAGTTGACTCCATTGACTTCATTGACTGGATTATTCATCTTCTTGCAGTTGACTCCTTTGTCTTCGAGTTCCACGGTAGTTTCTCCTTCGGTGCCTTGATCTAAGAAGGGGGTTCAAATGGGAGGGAATGAGTACGAGCGTACTCAGCAAGTTCATATTAGGAAATAGGTGTATCATGCACTAGCTACAGCCATAGACCAGGAAAGTCATAGGCCAATGCAAGTTTTCATAAACATTTCTTCAAAAGGTTTATTTTATTCTGAAAACTATGCCCGTCAGTCTTCACAGGTTGACCAGAACTTCATGGAGTTCCTTTCCTGCCGCGTTCGCAGTTCCCTTCCCGGAACAGGGAGTGACAGTCACAATTCAATACACTCTGCAGAGGTGCGTTACTTTTCCCATAAGAGACCTTATCATTGTTGCCAACCAGGCGTTAACTTTCCTGTCCACACTTCCTTGGTGTGAGGCCAGGTGTAAGATCCAAGTCCACACCGCCTTCTCCACGACCCTGCCATTATAGATCTTATGGTTAACGCGGTATGTACGGCGCTAGAATCACTGGACGGCATTGGTACTTAGTCCTAGATGAATAGTACCCGTGCAATGGAACCTCCACCAATCAACACATACCATGGTTCCATTGCCCACCACATAGTCATATTCATAATTGTAAAATAATATTTGCTTTTCAATGCATGAGTGATAAGTATAATACTTTGCATATAATTTGATAAAAATAATCAAATGACATGAGCAAGCGATGAACTTGCCTTTCTTGACTGCAAGATTATGCAGGCAAAAGCTTCGATACGTGAGAACTCCAAATTCTGAAATACCATCATTGTCCGGTAAGGACAATGTTTAAAGAACTGGAAAAGATGCTATAATGCATAGTATGAGATGCAATCGTCCCGAGCGTAACCTAACCCCGATGATTTAGGATTGGGTGAGTTATAAAGGTTTCTTTAAGGTTTGTTGCACTCTTAGAATGGTTCTCAAACAAGGTTCTTATTAGGGTTGATGATATGATAACATAAACAAGTGATATAATGCATCATAACAATCATACACACAAAGGATTTGTGGTTGCATAACAATACAAGAATAGTTGTCAGTTTTAAGTTCTACAAGACATGGTTGATGATCCCTTATATTATACTTCAAAAGAATAACTTTTGAAGAACATGTTGATGAAGAAATAATAAGTATTTTAGATAAGGACTATGGCTTCTATGGTTTGACATTTGTACTTCAAAAGAATAACTTTTGAAGAACAGGTTAGATAAGAACAATAAATACTGTAAATAGGAGCTATGGAATTATAGGGTTAACTATTGGATTCATTTAGTTTCACTAATAGGAACTAGTTAGTTCTTAACTTGGAATGGATTTCTATATAGCAAGTATTAGTAGGTTTATTATTATGGTTTCACATTTGCTTCACTAAGTACTAAATAATAGGTTCTATACTAGGTGGTTTATTATTTCCTAAATAGGGTTTAGTTGAATATGAGCATGTGTTGTGAATTGCTACACAAGGTTGGTACTAGGGTTCATCATTATGGTTCTACTAGGGTTTGATGGTTGAGGTTGATTCTAATGGTGTGGTATATAGGAGTGATAATCAATGGCACTACTCTAATTAACAAGCTAGGGTTTGCATCTAGGTGACACTAGTGGATCATATAGGTTTTACTCAAAAGTAAAGACATGAAATGCTAATCACATGTGAAGTGATGTTGTTTTATTTTAGTAGATCATGATCATGTATTAATTTGTTTCTTATTAGGGTTCTATAGGTATAAGTGAAGCTTATAGATTCACATGGAATAATGGAATCAAGGTCTTACTCAAATTGAAACTAGGGTTTCTAAATTATGGTACAACTCCTAAAATGATGATTGGCAATATAGGTGTGGTAACTAATTACTTTGAGCACAATTAATAATGGTTTGCATTTATTAATTTTCACAAGAATTAGTATTTAGGGTAACTCCTAATTAAGTTTAATTAGAAACTAGGGTTTCACAATTGTTATTACATTTTAAAATACTTAACTTGTTAACTAAAGATGTTTTAGTAAACAAGTTTTGGATTACCCAAAATAATATTAGTTGTTGGTATTTTCTTTCTTTATTATTATTTAAAGAAATAGTAAATGGTAATTTGCAAATTAGGGTTTATGAATTACCACTAATATTTAAGTTGATGCAATTATGATAAAGAAAACTAATCTTAAAATTTCATTTAGCTACAGAATAGCTATTATTTGTTTTTGAAACTTAAATAATTATTGAGTTCAAGTTATTTTTAAAACAAATGAGATGACATAATTGATAAGGTTAAAAATAAGTGAATTTTTATTTTGACACACATTTTTTTTATATTTTATTTGAATAGAGTTTATTTTTGTGAGCATTTTGATATATTATTTATATTTTTCGGAGTTGATATGAATTTTATATGATTTTACAAAGTTTCAGTGATTTTCTGGAATTTAAAATAAATGGAAAACTCTAAACTTACCTGTTCGTTTCTAGTCTGAGAGACAGACAGGTGGGGTCTGTGTCCACCTCAGCAGCCACGCGGCAAGGACCGGTCAACCCTTGACCGCGGGTTTGACCTCACCGGCGTTTAACTGCCGGCGGTCTGCTCAGGACGGCGCCGCCGTTTTAGTGCCTCCCGAGACGCGCGGCTAAGGTTTTCGGACTCTCCTCGACTCGCTGAGGCTAGTGGTGGTGATGATTTTGTGAGGGGATCACCGGAGCATCACCGACGATGAGCTCTGTGGCAGTGCTACTCCGGCGAGATTCGAATCAGAGGCTACAGGAGGTTCTAGGATGCGAGATCTAGCTCTACAGATGTGTATGCTCACCTTGAAGCTCAAGGTGTGGTCGGCTCCGGCGATGGTCAACGGAGACGATGGTGATTGGCGATTTCCCGGCGATGTGCTGCAGAAGGGAACGCCGAGATTGATCCTCCACACGGCTCCCCTAGATGCTGGGCTCCTCCCAGATGCTCCTTGAGTCCAGGCGCTCCTCCTGGACCACACGCCAGAGGCTGAGGTGGCCTCCTCCGTCGGCTTCGTCTTCGACTCCGGCGACAGAGAGTGGATGAGCATGAGAGATAGAGGATGTCTGAGCAGCAATGGAGTGGTGGAGGTGAACAAGGAGTGCACGACGATGTCTTCCTCCTATTTATAGGCCAAGGGAAGCCCTGAGGCCTCGACACGGCGACGGCCATGGTCGGGAGGTGGCGGTCTCTGGAAGCTTCTGTTTGGCGAAGATCTTTTCTTCCGCGGATAAGCTCGGACGCGAGAGAGGTTGGGCGTGGTTCTGAGTGTCTGGCGACGTCCGGGGCATGCTTATCGACAACGAGGTCGTGGCCTACTGGCTCCGCCGCGCTGTCGAGCTTGGAGACGACGACGAAGTCTTTTCTCCTCGCACGATTCTTGACGCACGCGAAACGGTATTTGGACGTGGGCTGAGTTGCTATTGGGCTGCTGCTGGGTTGGCTTGGTGGGCTGCACGGTGTTGGGCAAGGTAAGTTCCCTCTCTTTCTTTTTCAAATTTCTGTTTTATATTTTCTGTTTTCCATTTTGTTATTTGAATTCAAATCTGAATTCTGTTTTGGTTTGCAGGTTCTAAAATATTTGAATATCATAACAAATTGATAATGATACTCACTGTATTGTTTTGTTATCAAACAACCATTTTATAATTGTTTAATTTTGGTGTTCTTATGAGGCACAACTTAAAATTCAAAATAGTTATGAATTTAGGATTCCTTTAAATTGCTTTTTAAGTTAAGAATCAAATATGTTAAAAGGATTTGAAATTTATATCATGTGCATAGTGAACATATTATATTTTTCTAATGCTTAACCATAGTGATTACGCACATATTATTTAATTATGGCTAGAGTTTAACAAATAGTAAAGGGTATGGAATAGGTTCATGATTTTATGTGTATGATAGTTCTTAAGTTTTAAGAAGATGATTTGGATATTGGTTTCACTCTACTCACCAAATGACATTTAGTTCTAAAGTATGTATGACTTGGCTTATACTTGTGATTCATGTTACACAGGACATAATATTTTATGTGGATTAGATCCTATGTGAAAAGGTTTAGGGTTTTGGTAATGCTTCACTAGTTGAAGTATAAATAGGCATGAGGCATGGCAGGGTTCTACTTATAATCCAAAGTGATACTTGGATTGAAATGCAAAGGTGATCTAGGGTTTTAGTTGTGATCACCCAAGTGATACACAACCAAGAATCGGGATATGAGCATAGGCTACAATTATATTTAATTGGCTAGGGTTTTACCTATCATTTTATGTGATGGATGGCATATACTTATCACATAGGTTTATCTTACCATTTATATCTACAAGGTATAATCATGCATTAGACAAGATCCACTCATTCCTCACTAATCCCTCTTTAATATTCCTCTCATCACACTCATTCTTGATTCTTAGGGTTTATAATTAATACCAAGTTGTGATGATTATGGAATTGGTTTCCTAAGGTATTGCTATTGGAATAGGGTTCTCACCTCCAAGATCAAAGGTTATCTTGAACAACTAGGATTAGTACTACTCTAATATTCTTGTATGATTATGGCTATGGTTAGTATTATAACTTTTCTCACTTCTCAATGTCTTGGAATATCCTAAGATCCTACTCAAGAGATGATGATATGATCCTCTAAATATATGGTTTCCCTAGTAATTCTACCTTGGTATCTTCTGTAGCTTGTTCTTCAGAAATCTGATAAACCTGCATCTTGTGGTATGCCTCCACCTCCTAGCTTCTTCATCTTGTTCCTAGCTAATGCATAGAGTGGCTCAATGTGTGTGTTTCCTTGTATCATGCTACAAGATGACCAAATGGATGGAGGGTGTGGCTCTATTTATAGGCTTGGGCAAGCTCTAATATCATGACACATAGGTGGTGACTCTTGTGTTGGTTAGATGAGTAAGGTGCTTGGTTGTCATGCCCTCATCCATAGCAATCCTTGGAGCATGAGGTGGCATAGCTTGGAAAGCAAGTCGTGTAGATATTTTCATCCCATGTGGCATAGAGATTATCCTCTCATATGATTTATTTTTGGATAGCCAAGTGACATTTGCTACTAAATATCTTGTGGATGGTTTTATTATTGTGGATGAGTCATGATACGTCCCAAACGTATCTATAATTTCTTATGTTCCATGCTACTTTTATGATGATACTCACATGTTTTATACACATTATATGTCATTATTATGCATTTTCCGGCACTAACCTATTGACGAGATGCCGAAGAGCCGATTGCTCGTTTTCGCTGTTTTTGGTTTCAGAAATCCTAGTAAGGAAATATTCTCGGAATTGGACGAAATCAACGCCCAGGGTCCTATTTTTACACGAAGCTTCTAGAAGACCGGAGAGGAAACGAAGTGGGGCCACGAGGTGGCCACACAACAGGGCGGTGCGGCCCAGGTGCTGGCCGCGCGGCCCTAGCGTGTGGGCCCCTCGTGACGCCCCTTGACCTGCCCTTCCGGCTACTTAAAGTCTTCGTCGCGTAAACCCCAGTACCGAGAGCCACGATACGGAAAACCTTACTGAGACGCCGCCGCCGCCAATCCCATCTCGGGGGATTCAGGAGATCGCCTCCGGCACCCCGCCGGAGAGGGGAATCATCTCCCGGAGGTCTCTTCATCGCCATGATCGCCTCCGGATCGATGTGTGAGTAGTCCACCCCTGGACTATGGGTCCATAGCAGTAGCTAGATGGTTGTCTTCTCCTCATTGTGCTATCATGTTAGATCTTGTGAGCTGCCTATCATGATCAAGATCATCTATTTGTAATGCTACATGTTGTGTTTGTTGGGATCCGATGAATATTGAATACTATGTCAAGTTGATTATCAATCTATCATATATGTTATTTATGTTCTTGCATGCTCGTCCGTTGCTAGTAGAGGCTCGGCCAAGTTGATACTTGTGACTCCAAGAGGGAGTATTTATGCTCGATAGTGGGTTCATGCCTCCATTAGATCTGGGACAGTGATAGAAAGTTCTAAGGTTGTGGATGTGCTGTTGCCACTAGGGATAAAACATCGATGCTTTGTCTAAGGATATTTTTGTTGATTACATTACGCACCATACTTAATGCAATTGTCTGTTGTTTACAACTTAATACTGGAGGGGGTTCGGATGATAACCTGAAGGTGGACTTTTTAGGCATAAATGTATGCTGGATAGCGGTCTATGTACTTTGTCGTAATGCCCTGATTGAATCTCATAGTACTCATCATGATATATGTATGTGCATTGTTATGCCTTCTTTATTTGTCAATTGCCCAAGCTGTAATTTGTTCACCCTACATCTGTTTATCTTATGGGAGAGACACCACTAGTGAACTGTGGACCCCGGTCCTATTCTTTACATCCGAAATACAATCTACTCGCAATTGTTCTTTACTTGTTCTTCGCAAACAATCATCATCATCCACACTATACATCTAATCCTTTGTTTACAGGCAAGCCGGTGAGATTGACAACCTCATCGTTACGTTGGGGCAAAGTACCTGTGATTGTGTTGTGCGGGTTCCACGTTGGCGCCGGAATCCCTGGTGTTGCGCCGCACTACACTTCGCCGCCATCAACCTTCAACGTACTTCTTGGCTCCTACTTGGTTCGATAAACCTTGGTTTCTTGCGAGGGAAACTTGCTGCTGTACGCATCACACCTTCCACTTGGGGTTCCCAACGGGCGTGTGCTTTACGCGTCATCAAGCTAAACTTCTGGCGCCGTTGCCGGGGAGATCAAGACACGCTGCAAGGGGAGTCTCCCACTTCCAATCTCTTTACTTTGTTTTTGTCTTGCTTTACTTTATTTTATTTACTACTTTGTTTGCTTCACTAAAACAAAACACAAAAAAATAAGTTGCTAGTTTTACTTTATTTACTGTCTTGTTCTCCATATCAAAAACACAAAAAAATTAGTTACTCGCATTTAGTTTATTTTATTATCATGTCTAGCTCTGTACCTGTTACTTCTTCACCTGAGGAATTAGTCTTTACTTTTAAACAAGGGGATGAGGAGAGTTTTAAAGATGCTTGGTCTAGAATTTTTGATTCTTATCGTAAAGCTGAACCTCAAATGACTCTAAGTTTGCTCCTTAGTAATTTTTATTTTGGTCTTATGATTCGCTATAGATATGCCTTGGATGCTATAGTAGGAGGAGATTTCCTTCATTGCAACGGGGATCAAGCTTTTAATGCCATAAAAAAATTGGTTGCATCACATAGTTCAGCTAATAACTTTGATTCAGCTCTTATTAGCATTTATAGTAGATTGAACACTCTCGAGACAAGTGCATCTTGCTTGAAAGAAAATTATAGTTATGTTCGTAATCGTCTTGATCAAGTTTTAGTGAACTCTGAACCTTCAAAATGGGACCCTACTATTAAAGTTGTTATTGGTGGTGAAACTTTTCATGCCCATTGTGATATTATGTCTGAATTTTGCCTTATGCCTAAGAGTATCTATGAATCTTTGACACTTTCGGGACTCGTTGAAGGGGGAGAAGGAATAACTCTTACTGATAACTCTGTTATAATTCCTAAGGGAATAGCCGAGGGTGTGCATACAACCATTCTTGGAAGAACAGTATCCATCGATTATCTTGTTATTGAATGTGTAGGAACAGGACAAATCACACTTGGAAGATCCCTGCTGAAACTATTGGGAGCAGTCATAAATGTGGGAGAAGGCACCCTAAAATTCACCTCTACACCCGGAGGTAGACATGTATTCCCTAAACCAAAGAGTAAGAAGAAGGATAAGAAGGGTATGCATAAAGCCCGAGGTAATGTTGATGCTTCATCTCTTGATAATACTTGATACACACTTTCTGCGCCTAGCTGAAAGGCGTTAAAGAAAAGCGCTTATGGGAGACAACCCATTATTTTACTCATGCATTTTTGTTTTATATTTGAGTCTTGGAAGTTGTTACTACTGTAGCAACCTCTTCTTATCTTTATTTTATTGCATTGTTGTGCCAAGTAAAGTCTTTGATAGTAAAGTCAATACTAGATTTGGATTGCTGCGCAGAAACAGATTTCTTTCTGTCACGAATTTCAATATGCCTCTCTGTAGGTAACTCAGAAAAATCTGCCAATTTACGTGCGTGATCCTCGGATATGTACGCAACTTTCATTCAATCTGGGTATTTTCATCCGAGCAAGTCCGGTGCCTCTAAAAAATTCGTCTTTACGAACTGTTCGTTTTGACAGATTCTGCCTTTTGTTTCGCATTGCCTGTTTTGCTATGTTTGATGGATTTCTTTGTTCCATTAACTTTCAGTAGCTTTGTGCAATGTCAGAAGTGTTAAGAATGATTATGTCACCTCTGAATATATGAATTATGCACTGACCCTCTAATGAGTTTGTTTTGAGTTTGGTGTGGAGGAAGTTTTCAAGGGTCAAGAGAGGAGGATGATACAATATGATCAAGAAGAGTGAAAATTCAAAGCTTGGGGATGCCCCCGTGGTTCATCCCTGCATATTTTAAGAAGACCCAAGCGTCTAAGCTTGGGGATGCCCAAGGCATCCCTTCTTCATCGACAACTTATCAGGTCACCTCTAGTGAAACTATATTTTTATTCCATCACATCTTATGTGCTTTACTTGGAGCGTTTGTTTGTTTTTGTTTTTTGTTTTTGTTTGAATAAGATCGGATCCTAGCATTCTTTGTTTGGGAGATAGACACGATCCGCTGTTTCGTATGAACACATATGTTCTTAGCTTTATCTTTAATGTTCATTGCGAAAGTTGGACTATTTCATTCATTGTTATATGGTTGGAAACGGAAAATGCCGCATGTGGTAAATGGTTTAATGTCTTGAATAATGTGATACTTGGCAATTGTTGTGCTCATATAGATCATGTTTAAGCTCTTGCATCATGTACCTTGTACCCATTAATGAATAACTACATAGAGCTTGTTAAAATTTGGTTTGCATGATTGATCTCTAGAGTCTAGATATTTTCTCGGTTAAGGTGTTTGAACAACAAGGAGACAATATAAAGTCTTATAATAGTTACAATATGTTCATATGTGAGCTTTGCTGCACCTTTTATACTTGAGTTTGCTTCAAACAACCTTGCTAGCCTAGCCTTGTATTGAGAGGAATTCTTCTCGTGCATCCAAATCCTTGAGCCAAAAACTATGCCATTTGTGTCCACCATACCTACCTACCACATGGTATTTCTCCGCCATTCCAAAGTACATTACTTGAGTGCTACCTTTAAAATTATATTCTTTGCCTTTACAATATATAGCTCATGGGACAAATAGCCTTAAAAACTATTGTGGTGAAGAATATGTACTTATGTGTCTTACTTCTTAATAAGTTGCTTGTTGAGCGGTAACCATGTTTCTGGGGACGCCATCAACTCTTTCACCTTTGTTGAATATCATGTGAGTTGCTATGCATGTTCGTCTTGTCTGAAGTAAGGGCAATTTTCATGATCAAATGGTTTGAGTATGCATAATGTTAGAGAAGAACATTGGGCCGCTAACCAAAGCCATGATTCATGGTGGAAGTTTCAGTTTGGACAACTAATTCTCAATCTTTTATGAGAATATTAACTGTTGTTGAATGCTTATGCATTAAAGAGGAGTCCATTATCTGTTGTCTATGTTATCCCGGTATGGATGTCTAAGTTGAGAATAATCAAAAGCGAGAAATCCAATGCGAGTTTTTCTCCTTAGACCTTTGTACAGGCGGCATAGAGGTACCCCTTTGTGACACTTGGTTGAAACATATGCTATGCAATGATAATCCGTGTTAATCCAAGCTAATTAGGACAAGGTGCGAGCACTATTGGTATACTATGCATGAGGCTTGCAACTTATAAGATGTCTTATACATAACAAATATGCTTTATTACTACCGTTCAAAAAATTGTTTCTTGTTTTCAAAATGAAAAGCTCTAGCACAAAAATAGTAATCAATGCTTCCCTCTGCGAAGGGCCTATCTTTTACTTTATTGTTGAGTCAGTTTGCCTACTTCTTTCTATCCCAGAAGCAAACACTTGTGTCAACTGTGTGCATTGATTCTTACATGTTTACCTATTGCACTTGTTATATTGCTTTGTGTTGACAATTATCCATGAGATAAACATGTTGAAGTTGAAAGCAACCGCTGAAACTTATATCTTCCTTTGTGTTGCTTCAATACCTTTACTTTGAATTTATTGCTTTATGAGTAACTCTTATGCAAGTCTTATTGATGCTTGTCTTGAAAGTATTATTCATGAAAAGTCTTTGCTATATGATTCATTTGTTTACTCATTATCTTCACCATTGCTTCGAATCGCTGCATTCATCTCATATGCTTTACAATAGTATGATCAAGATTATGATAGCATGTCACTTCAGAAATTATCTTTGTTATCGTTTACCTACTCGAGGGCGAGTAGGAACTAAGCTTGGGGATGCTTGATACGTCCCAAACGTATCTATAATTTCTTATGTTCCATGCTACTTTTATGATGATACTCACATGTTTTATACACATTATATGTCATTATTATGCATTTTCCGGCACTAACCTATTGACGAGATGCCGAAGAGCCGCTTGTCGTTTTCTGCTGTTTTTGGTTTCGGAAATCCTAGTAAGGAAATATTCTCTGAATTGGACGAAATCAACGCCCAGGGTACTATTTTTACACGAAGCTTCCAGAAGACCGGAGAGGAAACGAAGTGGGGCCACGAGGTGGCCACACAACAGGGCGGCGCGGCCCAGGTGCTGGCCACGCGGCCCTAGCGTGTGGGCCCCTCGTGACGCCCCTTGACCTGCCCTTCCGCCTACTTAAAGTCTTCGTCGCGAAAACCCCAGTAAACCTTACTGAGACGCCGCCGCCGCCAATCCCATCTCGGGGGATTCAGGAGATCGCCTCCGGCACCCTGCCGGAGAGGGGAATCATCTCCCGGAGGTCTCTTCATCGCCATGATCGCCTCCGGATCGATGTGTTTGTAGTCCACCCCTGGACTATGGGTCCATAGCAGTAGCTAGATGGTTGTCTTCTCCTCATTGTGCTATCATGTTAGATCTTGTGAGCTGCCTATCATGATCAAGATCATCTATTTGTAATGCTACATGTTGTGTTTGTTGGGATCCGATGAATATTGAATACTATGTCAAGTTGATTATCAATCTATCATATATGTTATTTATGTTCTTGCATGCTGTCCGTTGCTAGTAGAGGCTCTGGCCAAGTTGGTACTTGTGACTCCAAGAGGGAGTATTATGCTCGATAGTGGATTCATGCCTCCATTAAATCTAGGACAGTGACAGAAAGTTCTAAGGTTGTGGATGTGCTGTTGCCACTAGGGATAAAACATCGATGCTTTGTCTATGGATATTTGTGTTGATTACATTACGCACCATACTTAATGCAATTGTCTGTTGTTTACAACTTAATACCGGAGGGGGTTCGGATGATAACCCGAAGGTGGACTTTTTAGGCATAGATGCATGCTCGGATAGCGGTCTATGTACTTTGTCGTAATGCCCCGATTGAATCTCATAGTACTCATCATGATATATGTATGTGCATTGTTATGCCTTCTTTATTTGTCAATTGCCCAACTGTAATTTGTTCACCCAACATCTCGTTTATCTTATGGGAGAGACACCACTAGTGAACTGTGGACCCCGGTCCTATTCTTTACATCTGAAATACAATCTACTGCAATTGTTCTTTCATCGTTCTTCGCAAACAATCATCATCATCCACACTATACATCTAATCCTTTGTTTACAAGCAAGTCAGGTGAGATTGACAACCTCACCGTTACGTTGGGGCAAAGTACTGTGATTGTGTTGTGCAGGTTCCACGTTGGCGCCGGAATCCCTGGTGTTGCGCCGCACTAAACTTCGCCGCCATCAACCTTCAACGTGCTTCTTGGCTCCTACTGGTTCGATAAACCTTGGTTTCTTACTGAGGAAAACTTGCTGCTGTACGCATCACACCTTCCACTTGGGGTTCCCAACGGGCGTGTGCTTTACGCGTCATCAAGTCATCATACCATCTTGGATTGGATTTACATTATAATATTGGTCAAAAGGTTAAGGTTGAAAGTTATTTCTAAATTTTGGAAAGTTGGGTTTGATTTCACCGAGGCATGGTCATATGAGTTTCAAAATACTCATAGTTAGTTTTATTCAAATAGTTTGAACTATAATTCGTAATGTAAATGGATTTAGTTTCCTGATATTCCATATACTTAATAAGTTATGATTTAAATAAGAATGTGTGGCTTTTATGCACTTTAGACCCTGTGGTTTACCTTATTTAGTAATAATTTTAGAAGTGAATTAAATTACACACAAAGGTAGTTGCTAACTTTTAAGTGTTAATAAGTTAGGGGCTTGATTCTTAAAGACTGTGTTGTTGTAAATCTAATTACATTTGATCTAATCCATAGATCAAATCATCTCTACCCAAAATAAAGTTTTAACAAAGATCACAGTGAAGTTTATAGCGCTTGACTTGATGATCTACTTCAATTCCAGCAAGTCAAGTGAAACTTTAGTTGTGGTAAGTTTTATTTGAAAGCGCGAAAATTCCCCGGATTTTCTATGCATGAATGCAATGCACACTTTGGTGTTCGCTCATTTTGTTGCCTCTAAACCTGGGATATTACAGCCTCTCCCACTTAAACTGAACTTCGTCCCGAAGTTCGAACGCTCTCATGTTTCGAAACGTGGAACTGACTTGAACAGATCACAATCCTTTCAAACGCCATGGTGATCTCATTAGATATAATTGAATATATCCCTTGTCCAGATCCTTCCTGCAGTCTTCTGATGTCTGGCACTGATACTATCTTAAATTCTATGATTTCTTCCAACACTCTAAGCTTATAGGTTTGCTCTCCAAAGATTCTTCGATTAGGACATCTTCTTATGCTAATGGACTTTACTAATGGTTGTGGTGATAGCTTCCTATCTGGGTACCCAAAACTTGGTTGTACCAGCTACGGTGTAATATGGCACTGCGGTGTACCAGATGCGGTGCCCAAACCTTAATTCTAAAACATTTAATTAAGGCAGGGTATTGTTTTCCCTTACTACCATAACGAAAGTAATGGTACTTAGTAAGGTATTTACCATAGGCATGGTCCTGGTGGTTTATTCCTACGAATGGATTAGACTCATTTAGTCCATCCAATCATCGCGTCTAGTTTATACTAGTTATCCTCCTTTTGGTTTCTTTAGGTTCCCTGAAAGGAATCTTTCTATTTGTCTGATGTTTTGGGTATGGTCAAACTTCTTCGGTCTTAACTCTTCTTAAGTTTTGATTGTCCTCCGACATCTTCTTCATCCACTTCATTATCTTCAACTTACTTGAGCTCTTTTACTTCTGAATAATTATCAATTACCCACTCAAGTTAGGGTCTAACTCTTACTTCCTCGAGATATGAACCTCGGCTTCCGGTCTGACATCCTCCTGAGGGTACTATTATATGGATACTTCCCAACAACCTTATAAAAATAAGATCGGACTTCCTCTCAGTTCAGACCTTTTTCTTCGTCTTTCATACTCCAAATCATATCACAATACTTCTCCTTCAGCCTTCCTCTCCCCCTTGGAGTTTACTAATGATCTTCAAGCTTCCTTTCTTCTAATCATTAAACTCCAAGGTTAGAAGATTAGTCTTGGTCTAGCTTATAGTTTGTACTTTTCTAGAGTCTCACGAAGAATTCTTTGCGGTGTATCCACACAGTTGTGGGTATTCGATGTGAATCCTCCGACTAAATGTTTACTAGCTACGGGATACCAGCTACGGAATACCAGGTGTGGAATCCCTCTTTCCTTTAGAGTGAAAGAACGATTAAGCTGCGGACTATCTGTTACCAGCTACAGACTATCTAACACGAGATGTGGCTTACTTGATATCAGCTGTGGGCTATTTTATGGTTCTAGTCAATATCTACCTACCAGCTGTGGCTACTTTTATAGTTTTAGTTAAGAGATACCTCACTTCACATACTTTCTCTTCATGATTATCCTATATCAGCTGCGGTCCTATTATACCAGCTGCGACTGCACTTGTCTATTTTCCTTCTTCTAGGGTTTGTTTTGCAAGATAACCACTTGTTGATACTATGAAGATAGTATCGTAAGTGACTTCACTTGCATTCCCTTCTTCCATAATGAATATGGCTCCACTTCTACTGCTCCATATTCACTATTTTTCTCACTTTCATGGTACTTCCATGTTGAAGTACTCCTTGATTAAGGATAGAAGTGAGTTTTGATTGGTCCTTCCTTCAGATTGTTGTGGTTGCTTCCCACAACTTTACTTCCTTCTTCTAGTGAACCTTCATCTTATCTTCAAAATCTTCAGAATTCATCACTTCCTCACGTGAATACCTTTACCCTCTAGACCTATAACATCAAGTAAGAGCTTGATATTGCAACATGCATTTGCATATCAAAGTCAAACTTCATGTATGGATCTAGTCAATCAATGAAAATCCAATAAAAACCAAGAAAATCCAGCTTTGTGCTTATAATACACATCATTATATGCCTGGATATAATAGTTGGGTAGGACATCCCTAAACATCAGACTCAGATGTGTAGTATATAACACCATATAAGATAGGTTTTGGTTGTGATACTTAGCTCAAATAAGTGAATTTCTACTATTTGTCTCAATATTTATCTTAAATGCACATTTGCAATGAGACAAACTTGAAACAAAATGGCCTGGGTTAGTTGAAGTTAACCTAGTTTTCTTTGGAAGTACTAACAAAATAGTATACCATATATATGTGCTATTGAGGACTACTTCCTGTAATACAATTAGTTCTAACATGTTGTCACATCCCAAGATTTTCTAAATCTTGGAATGTGAAAAATAAAATAAAGCGAGTGTTTGTTTGGTTATCATAATTGAATTTTCACAAGGATTTAAAACTTTTGTGTTTATTAAAAAGGAATTTTCAAAAATAGAGTTTTAATAAACCTTGGGTTTCAAAATATTTGCCAATAATATTTTATTTTGTTCGGAGGATTTTTAAATTATAAACATTATTTTGTGAAAACATTAAAACCCTAAAAAGGCACTATAGCCACATAGACATGTATGTCAAATTTTGATTTTATAAAGTTTATATTTTTACCTCAAAATTAGTCTTATGATAAAGTGTTTTTCATAACGAATCCAGCGACACCTTATTTTCCTTTTTATGATTATTTTTGATCCTCCAAAAATGTATTTCCAGTTTCTGAAAAAAAATGAGCATGGCCAGGCCGACCGGCCCAGCTCGAGCAGGCCATCCCGCCCCGGCCCACCTCATCCCTTGGCCTGCCCCGGCCTAGCCCACCCGGCCATGCCACGCAACGGCCCAACCGCGCGATCGTCCGCGCGCGCAGCGCGCCCGCACAGCACCGCCCCCAGGTGCAGCCTCCGCGCGTGAATTTCTCGCTCGCGCGTATCACGCCCGCGCGATCCTCGCCCAGCCCCGAGCGACCCTGGTGCATCTCACCTGGACGTTTCTCACTCTAGCTTCAGCCTATAAATATCCACCCTCATAGAGCCTCCCACCACACCACAAGGCTCTCGACGCCTATCTCTCTTCCTCTCTGGCAGCTCGATGCTGCTCTCTCTTGCGCTGCACACACACACGCAGCAGCACAACGCCGACAGCGCCATCCTCGACGTACTTCAACATTCCGCCGCGGTAATTCCATTTTGTTTCCTTCACGTTAAGTCTGTATTTGAAGTGCTAAGTTCAGAGTAGATGATGATCCATTTAGAACGTTAGATCTGAATCCAAGTGTGCTGGGTTAGCTGGACAACCGATCGATCTGATGGAATTCGTAGTTTGATCTAGCTCATGAGCAACTTTGAAATTCTATAATTTTAGATCTATATCTCCATTTAGAATAGTGATTCTTCCGTTAAGTTTGTAATTAGATTATCTACAACTTTCGTGTAGGAAGTTTTTCCATCCGAGCAACTTGTTCGGACAACTTTTCAAACAACATTAGCACTTAACCGCGAACTGTAAAATTCATATCTTTAGTTCTACTCGTCGGTTTTAGAAAAACTTCATACCATTGGAATCAGCAAAATGTGTGGATCATTCTGGACATTTTGCATGTCGGTTTTGCACAATTTATTTTCGCGGTATTTTTAGGATCCGCAATATCGTTCTTCGACTATGAAAATCATTTAGACACATTCATCATGCTCCATGCTCACATCTCTCCACAATATATTATCCTAGTCCATAATATTGAAATAACAATTGTGTTATTTGAGTAAAGTGTGACATGTCCTATTTTAGATTTTACATTGCTCTAGTGGGGTGGAGATACTCTATCCTAGATCACATGTGTTGAACCATTGTTATCCATTAGGATCCGTGAATCCCAATATCATTCATGTCTATCCAATCTCACGCCATTCAACCGTTCCACTTAGTTTGAACTATTCAAATTTCGAATGAGTTACTCAGTAGTACAATATATCATTAGTTCATATCCAATGCTAAGTGCGACCTTGTGCTACTCTGATAAGTGTTATCACACTATGTCAAATTGCATTTGAGACTTGTGTGATTATATTCACATGGGTCATTCCACATATTAGTATAGCATATCAATCCTTCCAATTAATCATTCCGGTGTAGCAAACAACCCTTGACCTTATGCCCTTGTTAATCTTTTCCTCCTAAGCATTTAACTTGGATAACCAATCTATCAAATCATATCTTGCAAGCCAAACCTCATGCCACACCGTAGTACCATAGAGCGATTTCTGATTGTTGTCTTGTTTGATTTTGTTGCTATGAATGGTGTGTTTATGTTGTGCTATTTTTATCTTATAGTTCATACGGAGAGCTACGTGTTTTGATTAAGGGAAGTGAACCATCTCCGACTACCAAAAAGGCAAGTGACACACCCTCACAACTGTCCCAGTTTTTATCAATGCACTGTAGAAATTTTTGTAGTATGTCTAGGGTATGCTTTGCTTTTGTAATCCCAGTAGTTAGCTACTTCCACCTGACTATATTTTGTCGCCATTGAATTTAGTTGATGCTTAGCTATGCTATAAAAATGTTTTAGTAGTGGTTATGGAAAAAAACAACTAAATTCAATGAACTACCTGGGTGGAAAGTGGCATTGCATGGGTTATGTTGAGTGGTTCCCTGGGGTCATGTCGTCGAACCTCTGAACCTCCAGGTGTATCGCACTTGTGGACGGCCACCCAGGAACAAAGAGATAATAGACAACCTTGCTCATTAGCTTACCGTACAACCACATGCTATATGGGCTCGGCTTGACAGAGTATGTTGTGAGAACCCGGATCCTACGTGACGGATGATGTAGGGGATTGTAGGTTGGTACGGGTCCGTAGAGAAAGGTCTCGGGGGATTACTTCGGAAAAGTCTCGTCCTAGTCAACATCTCGTCCATTTGAGCAAAATGTGCATCATGGAAGAAGAGCGAGACTAGGTCATGTGGGTAAATTTGTACAACCTCTCGCAGAGTGTTAAATCTAAGTACTTAGCCGTGTCCCTGGTTACGGACAATTTGAGCGAACTGACAAGGCACATGTTCGAAAGTCTCCTCATCCCAACTTCTTAAATAAAACTTGATGGGTGAACAGGGAAATGACAATTGGTGTAAGTGACTATCGGCTAGTAGGTCCCGTGCCATGTCTATGGTCTGAGTCTACTGGGGGTAGTTCGCCCAAACCAAGTTGATCATGGGTAGGAGGATTCACCGGGGCTTTACCGGTGGTTTCCAGGTTCATTGATTTCTATCAATGGTACCGCTTAATTAGTATGAAAGAAAAATGATTTGACAAATGATAGGAGAAAACTGGCTTTATGCAAATATGCCTGAGCTCTACCAGCCAAATGTACACTTAAGTGTTAGGTTGCCATTTGAGTCCACTATAGTGTCATCTTGCCAATACATTCAAAGTATTGACCATTCGTGGCTGTAACTTTTCATGTTGCGTATGTTTTGAAAGACGAGTGAGTTACGATGGTTAGGGTTACGAGTCTATCCTCAACATGCTCGCCTGTGGCACATGAAGACGAAGGACTCCATGCTGTCTATGTTTATTCGTTGTGAAACTCTGATGATATGCTAGCCTCGTGCTATGCAATTTGTAATCCTTTATGTAAATTCTGGATCATACGATGTAATAAAGACCCTTGTTTCTTGGTATTACATCTTGTACTGTGTGTGCTAGCGATTGATCCAGGGACTAGCACAGATATGCACAGAGATCGGCACCTTGAAAAGGTGAGGTCGCTACACATGTCTACTCTAAACACATGATTGTTTAGAATATACCACCTATAACTCTAGGATTTATCTATGTGATATGCTCTAAATAAGCCTTCTTTAAATCGAGGACTATGGTTCTAATATACTTGGTACAATTATTAGGATTTTAAGGCCTAAGCTTTCGAACTATTCCTTAAATCCTTATCATACTTATGTTAACTCACTTATGATGTTCTACTCCCTCACATCATGATTCTCAAGTGAATCATATATGATTACCAACTTTACCATGAAAAGTAAATCTGTATAACTCATATTACTCTTCCATACCTCCCATGATTGACTCATCATAGGTCTAAACTTCCTCGTATGAATTATCTTCCTCATTTATACTAGTCATTTGACATTTTAAACGACTCTTACTTAACTATAACTTACATTGGTATACTTCTTCCAATAGGATAACTTCCTTATGGTTGTATCCTCTCTTTGGACTACCATGTATTGTATACCAACTATGGTCTACTACCACCAATTATCTTAAGCTCCAATGGTGTTCTAGTTATTTGGAATGAAGCAAGATAACTAATTAACTTTACTTAAGAAAATAGATAAGAAAGATCGACTCAAGTGTGTCAGGATTATTCTCAAGTGAATACCCATCTCAAGTCAAAAGATTAGTTGGTTTAGCATGGTTGACTTAGCTAATACAACTTCCTATAGACACTACCAAACCTATAGGTCTCCTTTAAAGGGTTTTAATCCTAGGGTCAAAGCATTTGCTCTGATACCAGCTGTGGTGACCCAGCGTACCACTGCATGGTGTAGTACACAAGTCGTTGACATAACACAAGTAAAACACAGTTCCACCCATATTACATCCCTCAGAGTGGTACAATAGAAACATATGCGAGTCCAAGGTATGTCTATAGAAGGATACACAATCTGTTTACATAAGATCAACACAGCCTCCTACTTTACAGTGAGGTAAAACTTCAAATAAAGCTCCAGAAGAACGACTCGTAGTCTATCTTATTGCTAACTCAAGTTTAAGAGCTACTTGGCTTGCTATAGAAATCTAGCTACTTAGGTGCTAGGATTAGGGAAAGGTTCCCTTTTATTACTAGTCTAGGTTTCCATTATAGCTGATGCAGAAGTTGACTCCATTGACTGGATTATTCATCTTGTTGCGACTTGACTCCTTTGTCTTCGAGTTCCACGGTAGTTTCTCCTTCGGTGCCTTGATCTAAGAAGGGGGTTCAAATGGGAGGGAATGAGTACGAGCGTACTCGGCAAGTTCATATTAGGAAATAGGTGTATCATGCACTAGCTACAGCCATAGACCGGAAAGTCATAGGCCAATGCAAGTTTTCATAAACATTTCTTCAAAAGGTTTATTTTATTCCGAAAATTATGCCCGTCGGTCTTCACAGAGTTGACCAGAACTTCATGGAGTTCCTTTCCGCTCGCGTTCGCAGCTCCCTTCCCGGAACAGGGAGTGACAGTCACAATTCAATACACTATGCAGAGGTGCGTTACTTTTCCCATAAGAGACCTTATCCTTGTTGCCAACCAGGCGTTAACTTTCCCGTCCACACTTCCTTGGTGTGAGGCCAGGTGTAAGATCCAAGTCCACACCGCCTTCTCCGCGACCCTGCAAACCCACCCTTTTGTCCAACCGTACACCCCCAGTAGACATCTCCCGATCATACGGCTTTACTCACGGTGTACTTTGGACAATCCATCATAGACCATAGAGCCCGTCATCACACACGGATGGAGATTTAAAAGGCTATCTCAATCTACGGCAGTGCCTCCAACACCCCGCAGCTCTACCAGTCCGTTGGCGTGCAGGAGGGAAAAGATACAGCTGACTTCCCCAGAGCCATTATAGATCTTATGGTTAACGCGATATGTACGGCGCTAGAATCCCTGGACGGCATTGGTACTTAGTCCTAGATGAATAGTACCCGTGCAATGGAACCTCCACCAATCAACACATACCATGGTTCCATTGCCCACCACATAGTCATATTCATAATTGTAAAATAATATTTACTTTTCAATGCATGAGTGATAAGTATAGTACTTTGCATATAATTTGATAAAAATAATCAAATGACATGAGCAAGCGATGAACTTACCTTTCTTTACTGCAAGATTATGCAGGCAAAAGCTTCGATACGTGAGAACTCCAAATTCTGAAATACCATCATTGTCCGGTAAGGACAATGTTTAAAGAACTGGCAAAGATGCTATAATGCATAGTATGAGATGCAATCGTCCAGAGCGTAACCTAACCCCGATGATTTAGGATTGGGTGAGTTATAAAGGTTTCTTTAAGGTTTGTTGCACTCTTAGAATGGTTCTCAAACAAGGTTCTTATTAGGGTTGATGATATGATAACATAAACAAGTGATATAATGCATCATAACAATCATACACACAAAGGATTTGTGGTTGCATAACAATACAAGAATAGTTGTCAGTTTTAAGTTCTACAGGACATGGTTGATGATCCCTTATATTATACTTCAAAAGAATAACTTTTGAAGAACATGTTGATGAAGAAATAATAAGTATTTTAGATAAGGACTATGGCTTCTATGGTTTGATTGACATTTGTACTTCAAAAGAATAACTTTTGAAGAACAGGTTAGATAAGAACAATAAATGCTATAAATAGGAGCTATGGAATTATAGGGTTAACTATTGGATTCATTTAGTTTAACTAATAGGAACTAGTTGGTTCTTAACTTGGAATGGATTTCTATATAGCAAGTATTAGTAGGTTTATTATTATGGTTTCACATTTGCTTCACTAAGTACTAAATAATAGGTTCTATACTAGGTGGTTTATTATTTCCTAAATAGGGTTTAGTTGAATATGAGCATGTGTTGTGAATTGCTACACAAGGTTGGTACTAGGGTTCATCATTATGGTTCTACTAGGGTTTGATGGTTGAGGTTGATTCTAATGGTGTGGTAGATAGGAGTGATAATCAATGGCACTACTCTAATTAACAAACTAGGGTTTGCATCTAGGTGACACTAGTGGATCATATAGGTTTTACTCAAAAGTAAAGACATGAAATGCTAATCACATGTGAAGTGATGTTGTTTTATTTTAGTAGATCATGATCATGTATTAATTTGTTTCTTATTAGGGTTCTATAGGTATAAGTGAAGCTTATAGATTCACATGGAATAATGGAATCAAGGTCTTACTCAAATTGAAACTAGGGTTCCTAAAATGATGATTGGCAATATAGGTGTGGTAACTAATTACTTTGAAGCACAATTAATAATGGTTTGCATTTATTAATTTTCACAAGAATTAGTATTTAGGGTAACTCCTAATTAAGTTTAATTAGAAACTAGGGTTTCACAATTGTTATTACATTTTAAAATACTTAACTTGTTAACTAAAGATGTTTTAGTAAACAAGTTTTGGATTACCCAAAATAATATTAGTTGTTGGTATTTTCTTTCTTTATTATTATTTAAAGAAATAGTAAATGGTAATTTGCAAATTAGGGTTTATGAATTACCACTAATATTTAAGTGGATGCAATTATGATAAAGAAAACTAATCTTAAAATTTTATTTAGCTACAGAATAGCTATTATTTGTTTTTGAAACTTAAATAATTATTGAGTTCAAATTGTTTTATAAAAAATGAGATGGCATAATTGATAAGGTTAAAAATAAGTGAATTTTTATTTTGACACACATTTTTATTTTATATTTTATTTGAATAGAGTTTATTTTTGTGAGCATTTTGATATATTATTTATATTTTTCTGAGTTGATATGAATTTTATATGATTTTACAAAGTTTCAGTGATTTTCTGGAATTTAAAATAAATGGAAAACTCTAAACTTACCGGTTCGTTTCTAGTCTGAGAGACAGACAGGTGGGGTCTGTGTCCACCTCAGCAGCCACGCGGCAAGGACCGGTCAACCCTTGACCGCGGGTTTGACCTCACCGGCGGTCTGCTGAGGACGGCGCCGCCGTTTTAGTGCCTCCCGAGACGCGCGACTAAGGTTTTCGGACTCTCCTCGACTCGCTGAGGCTAGTGGTGGTGATGATTTTGTGAGGGGATCACCGGAGCATCACCGACGATGAGCTCTGCGGCGGTGCTACTCCGGCGAGATTCGAATCAGAGGCTACAGGAGGTTCTAGGATGCGAGATCTAGCTCTACAGATGCGTATGCTCACCCTGAAGCTCAAGGTGTGGTCGGCTCCGGCGATGGTCGACGGAGACGATGGCGATTGGCGATTTCCCGGCGATGTGCTGCAGAAGGGAACACCGAGATTGATCCTCCACACGACTCCCCTGGATGCTGGGCTCTTCCCAGATGCTCATTGAGTCCAGGCGCTCCTCCTGGACCACACGCCAGAGGCTGAGGTGGCCTCCTCCGTCGGCTTCGTCTTCGACTCTGGCGACAGAGAGTGGATGAGCGTGAGAGATAGAGGGTGTCTGAGCAGCAATGGAGTAGTGGAGGTGAACAAGGAGTGCACGATGATGTCTTCCTCCTATTTATAGGCCAAGGGAAGCCCTGTGGCCTCGACACGGCGACGGCCATGGTCGGGAGGTGGCGGTCTCTGGAAGCTTCTGTTTGGCGAAGATCTTTTCTTCCGCGGATAAGCTCGGACGCGAGAGAGGTTGGGCGTGGTTCTGAGTGTCTGGCGATGTCCGGGGCATGCTTATCGACGAAGAGGTCGTGGCCTACTGGCTCCGCCGCGCTGTCGAGCTTGGAGACGACGACGACGAAGTCTTTTCTCCTCGCACGATTCTTGACACACGCGAAACGGTATTTGGACGTGGGCTGAGTTGCTATTGGGCTGCTGCTGGGTTGGCTTGGTGGGCTGCACGGTGTTGGGCAAGGTAAGTTCCCTCTCTTTTTCTTTTTCAAATTTCTGTTTTATATTTTCTGTTTTCCATTTTGTTATTTGAATTCAAATCTGAATTCTGTTTTGGTTTGCAGGTTCTAAAATATTTGAATATCATAACAAATTGATAATGATACTCACTGTATTGTTTTGTTTTCAAACAACCATTTTATAATTGTTTAATTTTGGTGTTCTTATGAGGCACAACTTAAAATTCAAAATAGTTATGAATTTAGGATTCCTTTAAATTGCTTTTTAAGTTAAGAATCAAATATGTTAAAAGGATTTGAAATTTAGATCATGTGCATAGTGAACATATTATATTTTTCTAATGCTTAACCATAGTGATTACTCACATATTATTTAATTATGTCTAGAGTTTAACAAATAGTAAAGGGTATGGAATAGGTTCATGATTTTATGTGTATGATAGTTCTTAAGTTTTAAGAAGATGATTTGGATATTGGTTTCACTCTACTCACCAAATGACATTTAGTTCTAAAGTATGTATGACTTGGCTTATACTTGTGATTCATGTTACACAAGTTAGGACATAATATTTTATGTGGATTAGATCCTATGTGAAAAGGTTTAGGGTTTTGGTAATGCTTCACTAGTTGAAGTATAAATAGGCATGAGGCATGGCAGGGTTCTACTTATAATCCAAAGTGATACTTGGATTGAAATGCAAAGGTGATCTAGGGTTTTAGTTGTGATCACCCAAGTGATACACAACCAAGAATCAGGATATGAGCATAGGCTACAATTATATTTAATTGGCTAGGGTTTTACCTATCATTTTATGTGATGGATGGCATATACTTATCACATAGGTTTATCTTACCATTTATATCTACAAGGTATAATCATGCATTAGACAAGATCCACTCATTCCTCACTAATCCCTCTTTAATATTCCTCTCATCACACTCATTCTTGATTCTTAGGGTTTATAATTAATACCAAGTTGTGATGATTATGGAATTGGTTTCCTAAGGTATTGCTATTGGAATAGGGTTCTCACCTCCAAGATCAAAGGTTATCTTGAACAACTAGGATTAGTACTACTCTAATATTCTTGTATGATTATGGCTATGGTTAGTATTATAACTTTTCTCACTTCTCAATGTCTTGGAATATCCTAAGATCCTACTCAAGAGATGATGATATGATCCTCTAAATATATGGTTTCCCTAGGAATTCTACCTTGGTATCTTCTGTAGCTTGTTCTTCAGGAAATCTGATAAACCTGCATCTTGTGGTATGCCTCCACCTCCTAGCTTCTTCATCTTGTTCCTAGCTAATGCATAGAGTGGCTCAATGTGTGTGTTTCCTTGTATCATGCTACAAGATGACCAAATGGATGGAGGGTGTGGCTCTATTTATAGGCTTGGGCAAGCTCTAATATCATGACACATAGGTGGTGACTCTTGTGTTGGTTAGATGAGTAAGGTGCTTGGTTGTCATGCCCTCATCCATAGCAATCCTTGGAGCATGAGGTGGCATAGCTTGGAAAGCAAGTCATGTAGATATTTTCATCCCATGTGGCATAGAGATTATCCTCTCATATGATTTATTTTTGGATAGCCAAGTGGCATTTGCTACTAAATATCTTGTGGATGGTTTTATTATTGTGGATGAGTCATCATACCATCTTGGATTGGATTTACATTATAATATTGGTCAAAAGGTTAAGGTTGAAAGTTATTTCTAAATTTTGGAAAGTTGGGTTTGATTTCACCAAGGCATGGTCATATGAGTTTCAAAATACTCATAGTTAGTTTTATTCAAATAGTTTGAACTATAATTCGTAATGAAAATGGATTTAGTTTCCTGATATTCCATATACTTAATAAGTTATGATTTAAATAAGAATGTGTGGCTTTTATGCACTTTACACCCTATGGTTTACCTTATTTGGTAATAAGTTTAGAAGTCAATTAAATTACACACAAAGGTAGTTACTAACTTTTAACTGTTAATAAGTTAGGGTTTGATTCTTAAAGACCGTGTTGTTGTAAATCTAATTACATTTGATCTAATCCATAGATCAAATCATCTCTACCCAAAATAAAGTTTTAGCAAAGATCACAGTGAAGTTTATAGCGCTTGACTTGATGATCTACTTCAATTCCAGCAAGTCGAGTGAAACTTCGCTTCATCGTGGTAAGTTTTATTTGAAAGCGCGAAAATTCCCCGGATTTTTTATGCATGAATGCAATGCACACTTTGGTGTTCCCTCATTTTGTTGCCTCTAAACCTAGGATATTACACAGACGAAGTAGACAATTGTATAGGAGAAAGAGACATGCATGAGAATCGATATTTCACGCGATATGAATAAAATCACATGCCTTCAAACATTTTTTGAAATTAGGACACTGATAGCTATATTTTTTTATGCCGTGGCAACGCATGGGCATTTTTCCTAGTTTAATAAAAAAGATATAGATGATACAAATTATATTTAGCTTCATACATATGCACACAACAATAATAAAAAATATTGCAAAAAAAGTCTCGCTACAGTGATCTATTTTTATAGTTGCTGACCAAACACCACCAAGAAAGCAACATGAATACATCTTCTCCAAGTGATCGCACTGATTAGATTATGGATTTTTACCCCGGAGAAAATCCACCACCACTAGCAAAAGAGCTATAGATGGACACCTACCCGTTGAGCACTAAAAAAGGGTGAGCCACTAGAATGCCCTTACTCGTGGCGCACTAAATGAACACATGTGCCAGAAACAAGTGGGGACAGGGTGGCTAGTGTACACCCACATAGTAGTGGCGCAGGCTACGACACGCCATGGCTAATAACCTAATATTTTTGTGCGCCACAAGTATTTGTGGTCTTGGGTGTCAAAATTTGTTCACACATACCTGTGGCATACGATATAGGGTTATGTCACGGAGTTTGTGAGCATTCACCATATAGTAAAGTTTCGATGGGTGACACCCGTGGTTTTTTCCTCTCTTTGTTAGAGAGGTTTTCTCATGTTAAAATCTTATGTCTCCTACTATATTTTTTTTTCATTCTTCGTTAGTGCTTTCGCGTTTATAACATTCCTCGAAAGCCAAGTCTCGTGTTATGACGAGACGCTTATCCACTCGATCATATATACATTGTGTAAGCCTTAGATCCTGGCTCATAGGCAATGAAAATACCAGGGTGTGCTCTATCAAGCATATCAACCAACATGCTAATCCCTGGTCCGACAACCTTTCGTTGCACAACACAACTGAGAGTGCAGAAGAAGTCGACCGACGGCTTATTTTTCTTCAGTGTCTCGTCAGGAGTGATCTTGTTGAGACTCCTCTCCTGGTTGGTGATCTGTTCAGCATATGAACTGCATGCTTCATGGCATTCCCCAAACCTCAATACCTTTCAAAAGATCATGTACCACATTATTTTTTCTCCTCTCAACGGTCCATTTTTGTTGCTGAGAATAGGGTGCCATTGGGCTCTGTGATGCCATGCTCATCAAAGAACATGTAAAATTCATTTGAGTTGAACTCACCACCTCGGTGTCTCTGAAATGGTCCGAGTTTCATGTTGAGTTTCTCTCTTATAGCCTTCATCTTTCTGAAAAAACCAAATGCTTGATCTTTGCTTCTCAGTGCCTTAACCCACATGTATCTGCTATGATTGTCCACCACCAGGAGAAAGTACATGTTCCCGCCAACGGCGGCAGTTGTGTTTGTCCCGTGGAGATCTCCATGGAACAACTCAATAGATTGCTATGCGCGGTACGTGGGCGCCCAGGGAATAGAGTCGTGCGCATCTTTGAAAGTGCGCAGCCCTCACAAAACTGTTCCATCTTCTGAATCTGGTCCATCTTCCTCACAATTTCATGCTTGTCCAGAAGTCATCCGGGCCCTTCACCGTAAAAAATATGCGGCTATCATTCTCAAGATTGACCTCACGAGAGCCTTTGATTCGGTTTTTTGGCCATTCATCTTAGAGGTTCTGAGAGCACGTGGATTTGGGGAGAAGTGGTGTGCGTGGATTATCAATATCCTCTCTACTTCAAATTTAAAAATTATTATCAATGGGCATGCCACCGATAGGATATGGCATCATCGTGGATTGCGACATGGAGACCATTTTCCCCCTGTTTTGTTTGTCGTTGCCACGGATGTTCTTGCGGCCTTGACAGAGATTTATTTGAATCTCTATGTTCTTTTTGGGTAAAACACCGCCTTTCCTTTTTTGCGGATGATATCGCTCTAGTTGTCAGACCAACTGGGAGGGAAAATAGGGTGGCTTTGGAGATCTTCAACCTTTTTGGGGATGCTTCTGGCCTAAGGGTTAACTATTCTAAGAGTGCGGCCACTATGATCCGATGTGGTCGCTTATATGTGGATTCTATTCGTGCTATGCTCCCCTGTGTGACTGTTGACTTCTCTTTCACATATCTAGGTCTCCCTCTTTCCACGTCTAGATTGCCAAAAGCTCGGCTCCAACCTTACATTGATAAGCTGGACAACCGCCTCCCCACGTGGAAGGGATCACTTCTTGATCTAGTGGGGAGGGTGGTTCTGGTCAAGACCGTGCTTACGGGAATGACTATTTATTGCATGATGACCCTTGACTTGCCTGTGTGGATGATTAATGCTCTCGAGGGGCTCTATCGTGGATTCTTGTGGTGTGCCAAACCTTCGGCTAAGGGTGGGGCATGCCCCCTGGTTTGGCCTTTGGTTTATACCCCTAGGAAATTTGGTGGGCTTGCTATTAGGAACCTCCACTTGCTTAATGAGGCGCTCCATATGAAATGGCTTTGGCTATGTTTTACCTCAAATGATAAATTGTGGACTTGTGACCGCTTGCCTTGCTCGGATAATGCCAAAGCCATTTTCCATGCTTCGGTGATGCCTATGCTTGTTAATGGCGAGTTTTGCCGTTTTTAGCAAGATAAGTGGATTGATAACCAAAGTGTGGACATGATTGTGCCTCTACTTCTTAATTTTTTCGACAAAGGTGCCATTCGTTCTCGCACGGTGGCTTAAGGGTTGGTCACGCACTTTTGGGTTCGTGACCTCTCCGTGGACCTTTCAGTACTTGCTTTGGTGAAATATATGCATCTATGGAACAAAATTGCTAGAATGCATCTTCTAGATGATGAGGCTGACTCTTTCAAGTGGATTTGGACTACATCTAGTGACTTCATGGCCAAATCGGCATACTTTGCCTTCTTTGAAGGACACACTCTTTGTCCTTTACAAGACCCAATATTTGCGTGGAAATGAGTGTGTGGAACCATTGTTGGATGGGCGACAGAAGATTTCGCCATGGCCTATGTAATGATGACTCATGCACCTTCAATCTTCAACACTCTGAGACAATTGAGCATATTCTTCTGCAATGTCCTTTTCCAAGGAGCATTTGGTTTGAGGACTTCAGAGATCTAGTTCGGTCCTCTCTTGCCCCTTCTGTTGTGGATGAGTTCCTTGTTTGCTGGCCGCGTGTGCTCAACAGGTGGCCCTCCAAACTCCAGCCTCAAGCGCGGTCCCTTTCCCTCCTAGTGCTTCAATCTATTTGGATTGAGAGGAATAATCGGATCTTCAAGAACAAGTCAAGGATGGAAGCACTTTTGTTAGATGTCGTCGTTGAAGTGGCGGACATGTGGAAGCTCATGGGTTTGTTGTGAGGGTTTTCTCCCTTTTATTGCTAGTGATCCTTGTCTAGGGAGTTGTAAAAGTGAATATAGTTTTGAATAGTTAAAAGTGGATATTGTTTTTGGTTCTTCTCCTATATAAAATAAAAATACGTGCTTTCTCGCGCGTTCCTGAAAAAAATCTTCTGAATTGTGGGCATCGCTCGCACCATATGCTTGCCACTGAGATCATGCGGGATTCTGAAGTGGAGATGCCCAAAATGGGTGTGCCACCGCCAATCCTGATCATGCAGTCACTAGTAGAAAACAGGGCTTTCGTCCAGCACCCCTGGGAGCTTTAGTCCCGGTTTAAATAAGAACCGGGACTAATGGGTCGCATTAGTCCCAGTTCAAACAACACCGGCTTTAGTCCCGGTCGTTTGGAACCTTTAGTCCCGAACCGGGACTAAAGGCTTTCTAGGTTTTTTGGCTTCCCGCGCACCTTGACCCCACCCCCCTGTGGATCGTCTTTTTTAGCTTTGTAAAATACAAAAAAAATGATACAAAAGATAAAATCTTTTGAGATTCATGTATGTTACGCAACCTACTATTAGGGGAAATTAACAAATTTGAATTTCGACTTTTTATGCAAAAAAAAAAGTTTAGAAAAAAGATAAAACGGCTTTTCTGGTTGCATACGAAGTCGAAAAAACATATAATATATCAAAATGATCGTGGGAAAAAGTTACATCCGAATGAGGAAGATTTTAGTATGCAACCAGAAGATTTTAGTCCGGTTGATGTTACAAACCGGAACTATGTCCTTCGCCCCGACGCGCGCCCGTAGCCCATGTGTGGGCATTTAATCCAGGTTTGTATTACAACCAAGATTAAAGGGGAGAACCTTTAGTCCCGAATCATTAGTCCGGTTACAAAACTGAGACTAAAGGTCCTTACCAACCGGGACTAAATCACCTTTTTCTACTAGTGAGTGCTTTGAAGCAGTCAGCATTAGTTGTAACTTGTTCTCTGCACCCTTTTAAGTAACAATCACTAATTAAGGATGAAACCTGAGCATCTCGCCATCTCCGGTCACTGCTTTGCACCCACTTCATCTATTGTAGTATCTGCTTAAGTCTGACGATATTGGTACATAGTGTAGGGATGAAGTAGACATCACGGAATACCATGTGCTCATCATTCCTGCAGATGAACATAACTACACCTCCACCATGTATCTGAACAATAGAACCATCTCCAAACCTAACTTTACGTCGAACGGGTTCATCAATTTTGGCGAGCATGTCACGGTGACCGGTCATATAGTTGCTGGCACCTGAATCCAAGTACCACCGATGATCATCAGTGGTGACAATGACGTGGTCCTTATTGGGGAACATGTTCTGGATTGGTCTGTGTGTGCGGCTCTCCACGTTGACCGCATGGTCAACATTGTTCACCTCATGGGTCTCAGAGCGGTATCCTCAATGATGCTACCCATGCCGAACAACAACGCCATGTTCTGCTCCATGCCTTGCACGAGATGGCCCTCGTTGCCCTATTCTTGTCGGTCACGTTCCTGCTTCCGGCATTCCTTGGCCCAATAGCCACGGATCGCGCGGTAGCGGCGCTCCCCCTTACGAAGTGGAGTGGAGTCACCGCCTCCCTTGGGAGAGGAGTGATCACCGACGGTCCCCTTGTGCTTGATATCCACCTATCCTTTTGTAACGGACGAGGATGAGCCAGAGGGACGGTTGCACTACTTTTGGCGTCCCATCGACTCCTCCCCAGTAAGAAGCAGGCGCCCGCCACCGGCCGGTTGCTGCTCATCATCGTCACGCTCCTCGACAACTAGCAGACGGCCGATGAGCTCGTCCAGCAACATAAGATGATCATGCATTTGGACTTAAAATTATGTTTGAATTTAAATATTTTTATTTATGTTTTAGAAATATTATTATGTTATATGATGTTGAGTAGTGAAAACTATGAATTGTATCTATGTCTACTGGAGTTGGAGTATAGTTTATATATGCAAATGTATATGGGGGGGCGTATCAGGTGAAAATAGACAAGAACTGAAAATCTGAAAATTTCCAATGCTGGCCATCCGATCCTGCATTTCTCTTGACCACATAGACTGCACATTTTGCATGGAAACGTCCGCAACCCAGTTATTCTTTTGTATATAGCCCCTTCTGAACAAATAGTCCTTAGAGTCAACCTTCTCTAGTTGGCTCCACGAAACACACGTCATTTGCATTCTCGCAGATAAAGAACATGAAGTAGAATTGTAGAAATGAACAAATGGATTCTCGAACAAATTTTTTGCCTGCGAAAATATCAGATGGAACCTTTGTACATCAATTCGTAACTAAGAACAAACAAACAAAATGAATATGAAACAGATTTTGACTTTTGAGTCTGATTCAGAGCAAATATCTGAAGCATGAAATTTATGTGCGCCACTTACCAATTCCTAATTTAAAGAACAGGCAATCACAAGCGCAAGTAATATTATAATGCGCCAACAACTAACATTAAGATCTGGGCAGTGCGTTACTCGTCATATTTCAATCAGATCAAGAGAAACAAGGTCCAGTCAAATATTAGTAATCATCATTCGTTCTAACACAACTCAGGGAACAAAATAAGTAAGCAAGGTGCCAGCCGGCCTGGACATCAGCCATCGGCCGCATTAGATGTTGGTTGATGGTTGTTGCTGCTGGATCAAGCAGCCGAGCCTAGCACTGCCGGATCTAAGCAGATCTGAGCGCATGCGAGCTCACCTCGACGGCAGCTGGGACAGATTGGGATATTGCAAGATGCGTCTTGGTTTTCTTGAGGTCGATCCAAGCATGACGAGATTGGAAATGAAAGCCCGTCGACGAAGAACTTGTGGACTAGTTCGACGCCTGTATTCAGATCCACCCAAGCGGCGAGCTCGGTGATGGACGGGTGGAGGAAGGCCAGCCTCTATGTTGAAGGCGGAGAAATGGTGGAGATCTGGCTGAGAAAGAGAACGGCGGTTGGACTAAGAGCATCTCGAGTCGCGACGTTTCAGTCGCATGCCCAAAGGCCGCTTCGCTCCGGACGTGTTCCAAATATTATCCGGCGTCCCTACCCCCATCCCCTGTGTATAGAGGCTCCATCGAGGACGCCGGACACGACTTTACACTTGCTTTTTATTTAGAGGTCGCGTTTGGGGACGTGGTTAGAAAAGGGACCTCCTCCAAACAGAAAGTTGGTCCGGACGTCCCCCAAACGACCAATCCGGCGCTTTTGCCGGACGTCGTTTGGGGGATACGACTGAAGATGCTCTAATAGGGCTGACGTGACTAAGTTAGATGTGACGAGGGGCCTTTCTATAAAATGAACGACGGTGGGTGGTGGAGTGGGATGTCCAGGTTGACATTTTCAGATTTGCAGAAAGTAGTGCATTTGCAAGTGATACATTCCCTATGTATATGCATGTGACAAACAGTGAATAAACAGTTCTAGATGATACATTTTTGCAGGATCTAACAGGTCGCACGCTCAATGTCCTCTAAAATGGTTTTAGAGGATCAACTTTTACACAATCTGATAGACTTGCTCGGAATTCTACTCTTCTAAACGGTACAACTCATTAATTATGCACGATTGTATCCTTAAAATATTAGATTATGTTGTAGCTAGGGAGCCCATGCTTGAGCTTTTTAATTTTATTTTTATAATGAATAAACTGGTGCATGGTAGCCCATGATTGCTGGAACTTAAAGGAGGAGCTAACAAATACAGCAGAGACATCATATACAGTTGGAAATTAAATTCGTTAGCAGAGATCTCGTGGCTGAGAGTGACCAGCGGGGTCTGATTAATTAGCGAATTTACGCCATTTAAGCCGAGAAAACGAAAGATGAAAGACATCCTACAAACGCAAACAACTATAGCTCATCCTAGCTTTGCTATCTAGCGATGTGGCATCTTGTCTCTCTGTCTCATGAGTCATTGTCAATTTCTGGATTGAGAGCCAATAAGTTTGTTACTTCGGTAGATAGTGGAACGAGCCCATTAATTACACTCCTACAACTGTCAAAAAAAATTGCACTCCTACAGCAGCTGAAATTTTATTTCAGTTGGTGCATACCCCGTAGTAGAATATGTAAAGAGATGGTGTCCCGGTGATCTTCAGTAGCTCAAAACTCAAGCTTCTCCACTTAACTCTTCATCAAGCGTTGTATGCGTCCACAACTCCACATGATGTGGTGGTTTGTATGTGTCACAGTGTGAGCGTGTCCTCAGGGTGTACTAACTGCTAAGAATTTTTAATGAAACTGAATTTTTATGGGTTGCAAGATACTGTACATATACAATAGAAAGAGTGATCCAGTATTCTCATGGGCTGGATGCAGAGACGTGTTGAATTAACAAACAATTTAAGGCTCCCACTGTTGATGATTAATGAGGTGAAGAGCTTACTTGACCTGCTAGAGCGTGCTAGTTAGATAGAAAGTTGGTTGGGATTTACTGCATGCACTGATGCACAGATCGAAAGCAATATTGCAACGCATGATTCAGAAACAAGTGTCGCTGTAAGACGCAAGCAGGTTAAACCAATTACTAGAAATACACACACTAAAGTAGGCATCAACAATTAGGTCACGGATCTATCAGGCTATCAATTCAATACTTCTTTGGTACTGTAGAGGTGCCGCTCTGTTACGGAAGATCAGACAGTTCAGTTTTGTATTTCCCTTCAATTCTGATGCACAAGCACTGGTGGAAAAAGGGGCTTTGGTCGCGGTTGGCAACTGCCATTAGTCGCGGTGGCCCAACCGCGACCAAAGTAGCGCGACTAAAGGCCCCCCCCTTTAGTCGCGGTTCCTCACGAACCGCGACTAAAGGCCCATCCACGTGGGCCGCAGGCGAGCGCCAGGGCGGAGGACCTTTCGTCGCGGTTCTTCTGGCCAACCGCGACTAAAGGCCTCCGCAGGGTTTAGGGTTTAGCCCCCCCCCTCCCCCTAAATCTGGTTTCTTTTTAATTTGTATTATTTTATTTCTTTTGGGTTTTAATTTTGAAGGAGTTTCACATATTCTACGGTACTGTATACATACATGCATATGAATGTACAATTTCAAACAAATTTGAAATTAGAACCAAAAAGAATTCAAGAGTAATATACAATATATATTCAATATCGGATGACCATATACAATATATATTCAATATCGGATGACCATATACAATTTTGAACAAGTTAGTTACAAATTCCGGTGCGTATAAAGATCTACGTCATCGTAATAGTGTTCTCCTCTAGGATCGATGACTTCCTCGCCAACCATCCAGACTAGTTCCTCTTGAAGTGGTCGGAAGCGAGCTTCGGACTAAGCGTCTTCCGGAGGTTATTCCTCGGGATGTTGTTCTCACACGTACTGGTCCCGCTCATTGCGGTATCTCCGGATCCTCTCACAAACATAGTATCCACATAGATTGGTCCCCGGTGGCTGAGTATCCCCGGACGTCGGCACTCGCCATTTTAAAATGTAGCTCTTTTTTGAATTCACCGACCTTGGTATCTACGAACCGTCTCCAAACCCTACGAGGCAAAGAAAATTAAATAAACAAGAGAGTTATTAATTAGTTACTTGATATAAGGAAATGATGAACGAAATAGGCCGATCGATATAGAGCGTAAATGAATGAAAATAATTACTTTTGCATCATTTTTCTCATGTCGCCCCAAAGCGCCGGATCCATATTCAGAGAGTCGTGGACGAGAACTGAGGAGGTCTGAACTTTAATTACCATAAGAATCCAGTGGAACCTGCGGACACGATACATGCACAGTCATACACGAGCAGAGCGCCCCCTGGGCGAGCAGAGCGGCGGCGGCGGCGGCGGCGGCCTGGCGCGCGCGCGGGCGTTACCGTACGGATCGACACGGGCGCGCGGTACACGTACGCGGAGGGCGGCGGCGACGTACAGAGCGGCGGTGACGGCGTCTGCGCGGCGACGGCGAGGCGCGGTGGACGGCGAGGCTCGGCGACGGCGACGGCGACGGTGGGCGCGCGAGCTCTCGATCGGCGAGAGGGACGGAGCGGAGCGGCGAAGAAGACGATGTGTTTGGCGACGGTTCGGGAAAACTATTTATAGCCCCCCCTTTAGTCGCGGTTGGGGAGGAGAGCCGCGACTAAGAGTACCTTTAGTCGCGGTTGGCCAACCCAACCGCGACTAAAGGCTTTTTCGCCGGTTTTCGTTCCCGCGCGCGCACAGACCTTTAGTCGCGGTTGGCGAGGCCAACCGCGACTAAAGGTATTTTTGAATTACTTTTTGTTTTTCAAAATGTTAAAAATACAGAAAAACTCAGAAAAATAAAACTAATTCAATTCAAAATTTTAAAAATACAAATAATATATCAAAAAATACAGAAAAATAAAACTAATTCAATTCAAAATTTTAAAAATACAAATAATATATCAAAAAATTCAGAAAAATAAAACTAATTCAATTCAAAATTTTAAAAATACAAATAATATATCAAAAAATTCATAAAAATAAAACCAATTCAATTCAAAAATTTAAAAATACAAATAATATATCAAAAAATTCAGAAAAATAAAACTAATTCAATTCCCGCCTCCGTCTTTCCGCCGACCCCCTCTTCCCGCCTCGTCTTCCCGCCATTTCTTCCCCGTCTTCCCGCCTCTTTCTTCCCGCCAATTTCTTCCCGCCTCTTTCTTCCCGCCACTTTCTTCCCGCCTCTTTCTTCCCGCCACTTTCTTCCCGCTCCCATTTTTCCCGCCATTTGTCACTCCATATATGTAGCCCGGCTTGGCCAGCATTATCACATCTCTACAATCTCTCATCACTCTCTCATGGCTTCCACCGCACCCACTCTAACCTACCGGCAGGTGGAGGAGCTTTGCGCCTCGAACTACCCTTGCCCACCGGGCTACCGCGTCCCCGCCGGGCCGGAGCCTAAGCGTCGGCGGCGTGCCGGTCCCTCCCGTCCCTCGGGTACCGCGCGCCGGGCGGCCATCACGAACCACTACTACCTCGACCTCACGCCGGAGCAGCGGATGAATCCCCGCCGGCATCCCGATAACCAGCATACTTGGGACGCCTTCTTCATCAATCGGCGTGAGAGGGCGCTCGCCGGGTATGAGGAGGACGGTCCGCCTCCCGGAAACTTCCACGAGGCCGGCCGTCGGCTATGGTGGTACGGCCGGACTCCGCAGAGCGTCATGGACTACATCACGGCCGGCGATATCCCCCGCCCGCGCTACCCTCGGCTCGAGCCACGAGCGCCGCCCGACGACGGCCGACGACGAGCGGCGACGACGACGCCGGCAACTTAGAAGGCGACGACTACCGGTACAACGGCGGCGGCTATGAAGACTACGAGTATGCATATTATACGCCTAGGCAGGAGTATGACTAAATCGTCACTCCAAATTTCATGTATGCGGGAGTATGACTTAGTCACTCCAAATTTCATGTATGCGGGAGTATGACTTAGTCACTCCAAATTTCATGTATGCAGGAGTATGACTTAGTCACTCCAAATTTCATGTATCATCGGTGCTATCTCGAGTCAATTGAATCATTCGAAAATGGACACCAATTAAACACATCACGGGTAATATAATTCACATGATTCATTCAACAAAGTTTGGTACAATAATAAATTATTACACATCATTTCTTCCCTTGTGTCCCCGCTTGCTTACGATTGTGCCGTATCCATGGAGCATCCTCATCATTTAACTTAATGCTTGGGTCGGTGTTCACTTTGAAGGGCGGAATTTCAGCAAACATATTATAATCTTCCGACATGTCCGTCTTGTCCTCCACTCCCACGATGTTTCTTTTCCCCGAAAGAACAATGTGGCGCTTTGGATCATCGCATGATGTACTCGATCGTTTTCTTATCTTTCCGTTTCCTCGGTTTGCTACTCATGTCCTTCACATAGAAAACCCGAGCGACATCTTTCGCTAGGACGAATGGTTCGTCAAGGTAACCAAGATTGTTGAAATCCACCATTGTCATTCCGTATTGCTGGTCCACCTTTACCCCACCTCCTGTTAGCTTGAACCATTTGCACCGGAACAAAGGGACCCTAAAGGAGGGTCCATAGTCAAGTTCCCATATCTCCTCTATGTAACCATAATATGTGACCTTTTGCCCATTCTCGGTTGCTCGCATCAAAGCGGACACCACTGTTTTGGTTGGTGCTCTTTTTATCTTGGGCGATCGTGTAAAATGTATTCCCATTTATCTCGTACCCTTGGAAAGTCGTTATAGTCGAAGATGGTGTCTTGGCCAACATGTACAGCTGATCTACAACCTTATTGTCACTCATTAAATGTTTTCTCAACCAACCGCCGAAAGTCTCCATGTGGGCCTTCCTAATCCAGGATTCAGGCTTCCCGGGGTTGTCCGAGCGTAAAATATTCTTGTGTTTCTCAAAGTACGGAGCCACCAAGCTGGAATTGGTCGAACCGTGTGGTGTGCTTCGACCGGAGAATGGCCGTCCATACATATCATTGATTTCCTTCCGATCGTGCCTTTTCCACTTAGTCTCCCTCGTGCCGCGATTGAGGAAGACCAATCGGCTTAAGGTCGAGAACAAAGTCAACACAAAACTCAATTACCTCCTCATTTCCATAGCCCTTGGCGATGCTTCCTTCCGGCCTAGCACGGTTACGAACATATTTCTTTAATACTCCCATGAACCTCTCGAAGGGGAACATATTGTGTAGAAATACAGGACCGAGAATGGAAATCTCATCGACTAGGTGAACCAGGAGGTGCGTCATAATATTGAAGAAGGATGGCGGGAACACCAACTCGAAACCGACAAGACATTGGATCACATCGTTCCGTAACCGTGGTAGAACTTCGGATTGATTACCTTCCGAGAGATTGCATTGAGGAATGCACATAGCTTCACAATGGCTACTCGAACATTTTCCGGCAGGAGCCCCCTCAAAGCAATCGGAAGCAATTGCGTCATAATCACGTGGCGGTCGTGAGACTTCGAGGTTTTGGAACTTTTTCTCCGCCATGTTTATTATTCCCTTTATATTGGACGAGAATCCTGACGGGACCTTCATACTCGCTCGGGCATTCAAAAAAGATGACCTTCTCTTCTTTGGTCGAGCGTAGCCGGCACGACCTTGAAACCGTTCCGGATGCTTGTCATCGGGGTCTTTCAAACTTTGTCTGGTCCTGCCGTGATTCCTTTGTATCATTTGACTTCCCATACACGCCCAAGAAGCTTAGGATGTTCACGCAAATATTCTTCGTAACGTGCATCACGTCGATTGCAGAGCGGACTTCTAGGACTTTCCAATATTCTAGCTCCCGAATATAGATTTCTTCTTCCACATGGCTACGTGCCCGTCAGCTCCCTTCGGAACCGATTGTCCGCCAGGACCCTTTCCAAAGATGACTTTCAAACCCTTGACCATATCAAATACCTCAGGCACCGAGTGTGTTCCGCGAGGCTTCGGCCGGTGATCTGCCTTGCCGTTGTAATGCTTGCCTTTCTTTCTTACTTGGATGACCTTTCGGAAGAAATCGACGATGCCCAAGGTACACGTTCTTCTTACAATTTGGCAAATGTACACTTTCGGTCTCATGTAAGCAGTGCGTGCATGCATTGTATCCCTTATTTGACAAGTCCCGAAAGGTTACTAAGAGCAGGCCAATCGTTGATGGTTACGAAAAGCAACGCTCGTAGGTCAAATTCCTCTTCTTTGTGCTCATCCCACACACGGACACCGGGTCTGCCCCACAGCTGTAAAAGCTCATCAACTAATGGCCTTAGGTACACATCGATGTCGTTGCCGGGTTGCTTCGGACCTTGGATGAGCACCGGCATCATAATGAACTTCCGCTTCATGCACAACCAAGGAGGAAGGTTGTAGATGCATAGAGTCACGGGCCAGGTGCTATGGCTGGAGCTCGCTCGCCAAAAGGATTCATGCCATCCGTACTTAGACCAAATCTTATGTTCCTTGCGTCGGCTGCAAAATCTTTGAACTCTCTGTCGATCTTTCTCCATTGCGTTCCATCCGCGGGGTGTCTCAACTCCCCGTCCGACTTACGGTCCTCTTTGTGCCATCGCAACAACTTGGCATGCTCTTTGTTCCTGAACAGACGTTTCAACCGTGGTATTATAGGAGCATACCACATCACCTTGGCGGGAACCCTCTTCCCGGGTTTCCGGCCCTCAACATCGTCACCGGGGTCATCGCCTCCGATCTTATAACGCAATGCGAGTGCATACCGGGCATTCATTCAAATTCTCGTATTCACCGCGGTAGAGGATGCGGTCGTTGATGCATGCATGTATCTTCGAACCTCTAAACCTAGAGGGCGGACAACCTTCTTTGCTTCGTACGTAGTGGCGGGCAACTCGTTATTCTTTGGAAACATATTCTTCAACATTTTCAGCAAGTTTTCAAATGCCGAGTCAGCTACACCTGCCCGTGCCTTCCATCTCAGCAAATCCGAGTGTGCAGCCCAGCTTTTTCGGACCATCGTCGCATCCGGAGTACGGCGCCTTCCTGTGATCCTCTAACATGCGATCCAAATTCTCCCTCTCTTTTTCAGTTTCGCAGCCGTCTCCGTACATCAGCAATGGTCCGACCAAGATCATCAACGGGATCATCACGTGCCTCTTCTTCACCTTCCCCTTCACCTTCAGCATCCTCCATGAAAGTATCACCGAAATGAGAAAGATAGCGTTCATCATTGAAATCATCCCCTTCTTCATCTTCTTCCATTATAACCCCTCTTTCTCCATGCTTGGTCCAACAATTATAGCTTGGCATGAAACCGTGCCGAAGCAGGTGCATGTGAACATCTCTTGAGGAAGAGTAACCCTTCGATTCTTACACTTAACACATGGACAGATAACAAAACCCCCTGCTTGTTCGCATTAGCCACTACGAGGAAATCTTTCAAACCCGTACTGAACTCGCCGGAGAGTCGGTTACCGTACATCCATTGCCGATTCATCCGCATTATTATAATATAAAATATATAATTAACCATCATGCATTTGTTAAACTAACTAGCTACAAACAATATAAATTAAACAATTAATGAACTACACACACATGCATATTTTATCAATGACACATATCAAAGGTTCAAGTTGCTAACCGCGATCGAGGAGGAAAAAATAAATGAGAAAGCTCAAGTGTGACTCCAACACTTCATATCATGTTTGTTTCATGCTCTTGGGGCATTTCATCAAACACCTTATGTGCATAAGAGGAACCAAAAGCAAACCTAACACTCACTTGTGAAGAGAATGGCTCCAAATGGCTAAGTGTTGGCTGCTGGATGGGTATATATAGGGGAGGGGCTTTAGTCCCGGTTGGCCTGGCCAACCGCGACTAAAGGCCTTCGAGCACCTTTAGTCGCGGTTGGGCTGGCCAACCGCGACTAAAGCCCCCCACGTGCACCAGCTGGCCACCGTGCGCCCTGGGCCCAGGCCTTTGGTCGCGGTTCGCCACACGAACCGCGACTAAAGACCCCATTAGTCGCGGTTCCTTTACCTTCGCGACTTATGGGGCTTCCCGGAAGCCTGTTTTTCCACCAGTGAAGGAAGAAAGTTCAGTTGTCGTGGTAGAGACTCTGGTGACCAGTTTCATTCCACTAGACATGCAACTTCCAGCGAAAGAACAAGGAGAAATTAATCAGGAATTCACGCACCCGTTTAGTTAGCTCTTGATTAGTTTGACCTCTCAAACATAGACAACACAATTTACTTTAGTGATCTATTCTAATTTTTCTCTGGGCCGGGATTGTTGCCTATGTTAATTTACTTGGCGATGTGTTGTGTCTGATTAAGGCCTAATATCACTCCTCCAAAATTTTGTTAAATCAAATGATGATGTATTTAGCTTAATTTGCAGATCCGCAGGCCAGCAGAGAGCAGACTATCGTTGACAACCACGACTGCCAGCTCGAGCCACATTATTTAGAAAGACCAATGGCAAAAAAAAAAAAAAAAAAAAAGATAATATCCATACCGGGGAACTCTCCAGTTTCTCACACTTCTCCAGCTGCCGGAGAAGAGGAACAGAAAACCATTTTATTCTAGAGTGCATATGCTCCTACCAACAGAAAAAAAACACATTTCAAAGCGTCTAAAAATTCCGAACAAAAAACGGAAGCACATGCTTTCAGGTGCCAAAATCCCTCTCCCGGCCTATCTTGTGCACTGGAGCTTGTGGATGTGGTTTCACTGATACATGTGGCTAATGTTACATGTCAAAAAGGTACCCACAATTTCTTGAAATTCCTATAATATTGTTGTGACATGTGTATATCACTTCACCAAACTTAAATGAATATCCACTCTGAATCGGTAGAAACCAAAAACACAAGGTAGTGATCACTGATCAGCGATAATTGGCCAAATTAATAGTCCAACTGAAACCAGGTATTAATCATAAATAAAATTACAAGACTTTGGCATCCCGCGAGACATGATAAGAGATGATCATGCTCCGTTACACTCGACTGCTCGACTTACTTGAGGAAAACCAAGCGAAAACCTAAAGGACGGCAAAGCCACACCTAAAGCACCACACCACATACAAGCATTCACTTGGCCAGATAAATCACCGATCACCATTCTCGCTCAGCCATGCCCCAATATGGTCGGTCACCGGCTATCTATGTCGCTCGGCTGGGCTGCAACATGGCCGGTCGCCAGCCACCTCTATTGATCAGCCGAGCCGCAGTATCACCAGTCGCCGGTCGCCTCTGCCAATTGGGCGCACCGCAATATGGCCGGTCGCCGGCCACCTCTGCTGATCACTCGGGTTGTAGTATCACCAGTCGTCGCCCGCCCCTTCCAATCGGGCACGCCACAGTATGGCCGGTCGTTGGCCAACTCTGTGTGCCGCAACATCCTTGGGCACCGACATATCGCTTCTTGTATGCGGAGAGTGCTCCAGCTGCGTCCCATCGCCACCAACCACCATGGACCACCTGCCACTCTGACCGGTTCCACCTCCCAACACGGTGCCCTCGGGATGGAACACAACACCTTAGCACCACCATCGCTGATCCAGAAAACCAGATCTAGGGTCCCCCCTAGAGCATGTTGGGAAGAAGGACAAGGGAAACTCCATCAATGCCTCCAACAAGGGCACGATGTCCGTCGGCACCATCATCGATGTCACGGGCATAGCCAGAGTGCACCTGCACGGCCGACCGCACCTCTTCGTGCAGCAAATCACACAAAGAAAGCAAGCAAAAGCATCAGAGAGGTGAGAGCAGCGCTGCCGGCCTCACCCAGCCGTCCCAAGCTAGGCCACGCGCCGCCAGCACACGGTTGTGTCAGACCCAGATTGTGCCCTCCTGGCCCAGATCAGGCCCGACCACCTGCATGTGCCGACTATAGGCTCCTAGAGTAGCTCCAACGCACACCTCGCCACCCACACACGCCGAGACACCGTGAACATGCGCTTGCCGGTGACCATGCCACCACAGCGGGGGCTGCCCGCCGCAGAAAAGGATTGAGAGGGCGCCACCCTTGCTTGCCTGCTCCAAATAGGGGCTGCTCCACTTAGGACCCCACCTCCGCGCCACCTTTGGATGAGGGCTCTGCCGCCATGGTGGCCGCTAGGTGCGGAGGTGGGGGCGCCTCTCGGGTTGCCCAAACGAGCTACATGGGAGGTATTTTTCTGTGCCCTCCTGGCTTAGAATCATGTGTATGTCGTGATTATGTTATAACAAAGAATAGAATTATTTAGATAACTCTTGCTACCGTCATACCGTGTGTACCAAGAGTTGGGTGCATCATGGGCACGTTTGGTAGGTTGGGCTAATTTTTCCGCTACGTGGGGCCTTGCTTGGTGAGTATTAACCCGTTCGGTACGATCTCCAAGCCGGTTTTGGCACTTTGTTTAGCATCTTGTGAAGAATTTTTTGGGGTTGTGTGGAGATTTGAGCTGGGGCTGCTTGGTTGCACGGTTTGCATCCTATGGAACATCTTTAAAATAGCCAAGTGATATTTGGTTGTACCCAACAAAGTGAGTAAGGTGAGGTTACCATGCACTGTATATTAGCACACAAGTAAACACTCAATAATACACACAAGCAAACCGACTTCAGAGTTCACACGATCGACAATAACATAGACAATAACATAGTTTAGACACACCATATTTGACAGAGTTTAGACCATCGACACTAACATATTTCAGTCTTTCTCCTCCATGATCCACCTTATGGCATCTCCATGGTTCAATAGTAGGAAAAAACTTACCCGTCACGTGCCA
>NC_061512.1:131298516-131329405 GCF_022539505.1 Lolium rigidum
TGGACTATCAGTCGCGGGCCCTGGCACGCGACCGGTACATCGCCAGTGGTAAGAACCTAATAGTCGCGTAGGACCGGGACACGCGACTAGTAAGCCCGTTAGCTGTCGCGTGCCATGTCCGCGCGCTTCTATTAAGCTAGTAATCATGTCCCAGCGGCACGCGACTAGTAACACACTACATGTCGCGTGCAAACCGGGTCCGCCTCTATTTGTTTATTAGTCGCGTGTACCCGAACGTGGCTGGTACATTGTACAGAGCCACGTTCTCAGTCCGCCCGCTACCACTACCTCATGCTAGGTTCCAATTATGCTTCTTCGCGCCAGCTTATTCCATCATTTTAAGTAATTCAAACTGGTATGCATATCAGAATCCATTCACATTAATTAAACCTCGATGAAGTACGAAATACTACATCAAGTTCATCACAATAATACACAAGTTAGTATACATGTAGATACATGCATCTAACACATGAGAATCACATACAACAAAACTATAATCACAAGCAATATTGTGGAGACTAGGATGGTATTCTTCCATTCTTCCTCTGTTCCTCCTTCGTCTCTTCACCTAACAGGTGCTTCATGTATCTAGATTCCGCTTCAAATTTGCTATTGTACCCTTTGTAGTTGTTGTCCTTGAACCCGTTCACCTTCTTCAGTCATCCCACTCATCATACACTCCTGGAACCCTACCTTGATACACGACATACCACTTCTTCGCCATCTCTAAGATATATGTGTCATAAGCCAAAGCCATGCATGAGCCAAGCCATAGATAATATGCAACATAATATTAGGCAACAACAAGAAAAATGTTCGCAATACAAAGGAACATGACTAAGCATGCATGATTCGTAATGCAAAAGCATCATAAGTTTAGGAATAAAGTTTACATCACAAGTTCATAGTCTGGAATAAATTTAAACCAGTAGATCATAGTCCAAAGATCATAATAAAGTTTATTACACCCCACGAGTGCATCTTCACTTGACATATTTTGCCTTGATCGATTTCTCCTTGAATGGGAGAATGCTACATATCGTGTTGAATTACCTGGTGTCACCCTGCTGTTCTAAGCGATCATCTATGTCTTGTCATTTTGGATTTCCGCAGTGGAACATCCCTTTGCATCTAAGAACATCGTTGTAGATGATTGTCCCAAAACTCTGCTAGATGCCATAGAACTCAGCTTTGAGAGCTTCGGCAGTGCGGTTCACATTGTCTTTGCCCCATTCCTTGAGTTGATTTAGCGGCATGAGGTTTTTATTCTGGCGTACAATGTCCTTCATGTGAAGGATGACGTAGTACACATCCCTCATACATTTAGGCGTTTGCTTGAGGCGGGTAACTTCGGTTTTGTAGTTGAACGCCTTCTCTCTTGAGTTGTGTACTGGAGGCAGCCTCCCTTCATGGAGAAGCCGCAGATAGCATCATCAAGAATATTCTTGAGTTTGACGTACTCTTTCTTCCGATCGTTGAACTTCGACGAGTCCAGAAACATGGCGAAACTGCTGGATGCAGTGTTCTCTACGCAAAAACAATTCAAAGAAACCATCGTTCTCAAATTTACCGTTCATGTAGGTTCAAAATAATGATGGAAGTGTAGTAAAACTTGTTATGTTGGCTAGAAAATAGCTTTACCTAGGAAAGTAAAGTAAGGCAGAAGCATGATTTTCCTCTTCTTATTCTTCACTATGAAATATTCGATGTACTCCATCATGACTACACGGCCCTCATGGCTTATCAGCTGGTGTTCATGCACGTAGTACGGGTCACCTATCATGATGTCCTCGAGTTGCTCTTTCGAGACCAAGTGGGCTAGATGGGGAGCATATAGGCAGACCAGGGAGTCATCGAGTGATTTCATGTGCAACATGTAAAATATGTATTCAAACCACATGAACATGTCCGCGGGGGATATATCAACAAAGCCCAAGTCCGTTGGCACCTTAACCGAGAAAACCGCGTATTTTGGATCGTCCTTCGGTTTGAGCATATGTTTCTCCTTTGTAAGTACAACGTCATGCAAACTAGGGCCCACGTAGTAGTCGTGTTCCGTACACGCCGGTCCGCTGCCAGTAAGAGCTTATCACTCGCGTGCCGCCTCGCGGACCGCTGCTAAAAAGAGCAGTCATGTGCGCTGGTCGTGGCCTGCTTGCATTAGTCGTGCGCCTATAGCCTTTTCCCTACTAGTGGACTAGGCACCTAGGCATTACCTCACAACAAGAGTAGTCGAAGATAAACACTTGAATGATGCATGGAGGCTCCTTGTGGAAGGTGAGGAACTTCCCAAACCTCAGATCATAGGCAAAGACAAAGCCTGCCCACCCGCAATCAAGGGCGGATTTCTCACCAATGCACTTAGTCTTCACGACCCATTGCATCTAGTGTTGGTGATTAGGGTTATCGTTGAAGGGATCTTCCCAAAGCATTGCATGAATCCTTTAGGGATCTCAGACATGCCCATTGTACTTTGGAAGACCGCCATCATTAAGTGCTCAAGACCATCCCCCTCATGGAAGTGGCCAGCATTGGTTGGCCTTCCTCGAGGCCTTTTGTTTGACCCCTCACCGGGATCCTCAGATGGAGCGTCGATGTGCATTGCCTACATAAAAAGCACTGTAAATCAAGGCCTCATACAAGCAATCACACCAAATTAAATTAAAATGCAGTGAATTGTTCTATCTAACCAAGTAGTATCACAATCAGGAGTGTCTGTGCAATGCACAACGTTGGATGTGATAATTCGCTGCACAAAACTTGTGACACATTCTAATCACTGGCTTGGTTCTATGAAATTGACTGGTCAACCAAGTATACATATTCACAAGGCTTCATACAAGCAATGACACGAAAATGTTGCAATTGGTTCTATCCAACTAAGGACTATGCACAATGAGGAATGTTTGCGCAACGTACATGGTTGGATAGAGCCAAGGGTGGAAATAAATATGGTGACACATTTGAATCATTGGCCTAATTTGGGTGTCTCGATTGGTAGCCTCATAGGAAGTAGCATCCACAAGCTAAGAGATGCCTACAAGATCAAGGATCATGCTATTCTTGTGTGTTTTTGAACGGCCCTAAGTACTGCAAGAGCATTCTTAGATCACACGTTGAATTTAATCATCGTCCATTGCAATAGAAAAGAAACACGATTAATATATTTAAGGCCTCATAGTTTCATTAGATACACACATCTCAGGGATGGAGTTAGCGAGCCTATTACATTGCTAACCCAGAGTGTTAATACAATACACATGGTTCGGAAACTCCATCCCGTGATTACAAGTGTCCCAGTTTAATCATCGTCTGAAGAAAAATCAAAAAGAGAATCATGGTATGATGGCAAACACGAGTCTCTTACATAACCCACCATCTATGTTTGTACACGGCTCAAACTAAATTATGATTATCCAAGTCAGTCTACATGATGCCTAATTATAATCATCTGCCAAAGAAGGAAACGATTGTTAAACAAGACCTCATATAATCAAAGTTGGCAAGTTGGCCTCATACTTATATTGGAAACACAAATCACAGGGGCAAAGTGACTGAACCTAGTAAATTGCTAACCATGAATATTAGTACAATGCACATGGTTCGCTTACTCCATCCCTTGATTTTATTGTCCTAGTTTAATCATCGGACAAGTATCATCACACTTATGAACAAGCATAGTACAAAGCACAGAATAAAATGTAGGCCTCATAAACAATTAGCGCGCAACAATCACTGAGATAATCAGACATTTAGAAAGTACTAAGCACTACCGCTATGGTAGCATAGAGCACTTGCTAAATGTTGATCATGCCACTACTAACATAGCACTATTAGAAGAGCATATGGGCAAGCAAAAGGATGAGCAAACATGTTGGAGTCATCAAAATTTCACCCCCAAACTAATTGTGGGGAAGGAGAGGGCTAGGACACGTCCCTTGGTCCCACGTGTGCAACCCTCGCGCGATAGTGGTGCAGACTCTAGTGGAACGGCCAATTCAGTAGTAGCTTCCAGACCTAGCTCAGAGGTGCTTTAATACTCATGTTGGTCAGAACACAGAGTTGGGCAACTAATTGGCCTATTTTCATCTTCCCAGGGGCATGCCAAGGGGCATGTGACCTACGCTCCCCATAAATCTGGTTGTGCGAAAGCTACCCGATTCCTCGTAAAAAAGACGCGTTGTTAGTGGACACCACTATTAAGCAGACGTTTTTAAGAGCCAACTGTCATGGATCAACCAAAAAGTGCCTAGTGAAAGTTTATTTTAACTTGTTTTGATCTTCGTCATCCATTATATAGATAAAAATGGGACGGCTACCATCTCTACCGCTCCAGCAGACTAAAATCCGGACGTTCTTACGTTATTAATTTTTTTTTAGGCTGAACAGTGGGTTTCCCCACTGTATATTTTTCTTTTTTATTTATAAATGAATAAAATGAGTTATTTACAAGAATTGCTTGAGAGCAACAACTGAAAACTTATCTAAAGTGTTCCACTCAGGTGGCTAAGCCATGATAGGATTTGCGCTTGGCTTTATGGATCCGAAGGGCCATTTAATCTTTGAATTTCTTTGGCCATCTATAGAGGCTTGGAGGCACAACCTTAAAGATAAAGTCATTCCTCACATTCGAGATTGGCCAAGTGATCAACATGATAATCTCCATAAATAAAGGTTTATCAATGGCTGATTTAACACTGAGTATGATATCTTGGAAATCCAGAAGGCCTTGATCTGGAGGAACCCACGATGGACATAGATATTGCCAAACATGGAATAGCAAACGGAGATTGCAAAAAAAGTGATCCCGAGACTCCATCTGCTGATGGTCACACATTACACAAGAATAATCCTGAAGCATGAAATTTTTCCTATGCAACAAATTACGTTATAATTTCCGTTATTTGGAGGTTAACGAAACAGAAATAGAGTTTTCGCACCTGAATTAGCACTACCTAAAAAGAATGAAAAATCACAACCGAAAGAACACACATGTCAATTAGCTGCCTAGCGTACCTGGCTACATGCACTTGCAACATGGTGGATGATGTTAGTAATAAACTCCAGCAGCCAACGACCTAGCAGCGACGGGCATCAATTGCTCAATCAATCCTTCATGTGCATCGCCCCCCTATTTATACCCTGCAAACCATACCATCTCTTCCACACCATCACACTCTCCTACTAGCTCACAGCAACACCAAGCTCCGCTTATCTAATCTAGTCACTTACCAGGTAGCTAGCTAGTTAGCTTGAGGAACTCCCAATGGCTCTGAGCGGCAAGGCAACGGTGGCGGTGGCGGTGATGGCGGCAGCAGTCCTGATGCTGTTCGCCGGCGAGGCGTCGGCGCTGACCTGCTCGCAGGTGGACTCCACTCTGGCGCCGTGCGTGGGGTACGCGACGGGGAGGGAGAAGATGCTGAGCCAGCGCTGCTGCGGCGGCGTGCGCTCACTGAACGCCCTGGCCCGCTCCACCCCGGACCGGAAGACGGCGTGCGAGTGCCTCAAGACTCTCGCCCGCGGCATCAAGTCCATCGACATGAACAAGGTCTCCGGCGTGCCCGGCAAGTGCGGCGTCAGCGTGCCCTTCCCCATCGCCCTCTCCACCGACTGCGCCAAGTACGTTTATATACCCGTATTGGACATCTGATTGCTGCAGATTTAACAAAAGGCTACGTTTTAGAACTACTACTACTAGCGTTCTTAACCTCCATGATACTACAGTAGTTCTATGTGTTTCTTCTCTGAACTCGTTGTGTTTTCATTCATAATGCAGGGTCCACTAAGTCACCTAGCTACGTGCAAGTCATGCACGCGCTTGTGGAGGTTGATCGATGGAGTACGTGCCTAGAGATAATTAAGGTGCAGCTAGAAGAAATAAAATAAAAGCCTTGCTTCACGTATATTTATGTTCCACTACCGTGCACCCACTCTTGGTGCAAATATATTTTTCAGTATGCTAGTTTTCAATCCTGCGTACTGCGCCCATGCGCGTACGTCTCTGTGTGAGTCAACTGTCAGCTGCTTGTTGCTACTCTAGCCGATCGATGTGTACGTGTGACCTGTTAAGTTTGTCTGACCTACTTGTTCAGGCAATTAATTATTAATAATCAGCTATTATTGTGTGAGACTTGTTGTAGTAGTCATTTGTTCAGTATCCACATGCATGCACGCATCTAGTTACTTTGTGCTAGCAAGTATCGGTGTGGAGCACCGATCGAACACGTGTGGACGGACATCAAGAGATGATGTATTAATTGGGGCGCATAAATGTTCGTGTAACAGGCCGTGGTCATGCCATGCCATGCACACGATCGAGGGTCAGAATGCTGACATAATTGTGTCTCAAATTAACACTAATTTGTAAATTTGAGCTACATCAAACAAAAATTGACATCATCAAACTTATTATTGAGGAAATTGAGAGAATCAACTAATCGCCTTATTTTGTATACCCCAAATAATAATGATGATCCAAATATGCTTTCCCCTTTTTCAAGTCTTCGTTTGGAAATAGGACGGTCACATGTGCAATCCTATTAAAAAAAATTGGAATCTAAAATTCCAAATAATAATAATATGCAAGTTATTATTTTCAAATCTAGGAATCTAAAAAAACAGAAAAAACATGTTATTCAAAACACGTAAATTTGGAATCCAAGAATCTGAATAATAGCTAAATATCAAATCGCAGCCAAGGACAAGCTAGGCCCGTTAAATCTCGGTCCCACCTGTCACACAAACTATCTCTAAGTTGATTCAGGCATATTAGTTATCTAGTGCAACTATGTGTGCACACAAGATGTACCAGAGACATGATCCTCGTCTCCAATTCATGCTCCGAAAAGTTCTGAAAATAATTAATGGATGACACCTCCAATTCCAAATGGACAATGCAATTCAAAACTTCAGACGTAAGTGTTTTGATGGATCTTTATTTTTTATGTCTTGGCCTTGAATCCAGATAGAAATTTGTTTTTATTTCTCAAGAACTTGTATCTACCGATCTTGCTAAACTACAAAGATAATAGCCAATTGACGAGTGGTGAAAGAATTTTGGCAGTGTCATTCAAAAGTGATTCACCTCTCTCATTGGCCATTTTAGGGTGGAGTTCTGTATCGTGAGCCTGAGACCTCAAAGATATGCTACCCTTGTTTCTGAAAATAGGACATGTAAAATTTTCTGAAGTCAAACAATGTATTTTTCTGAAGTCCAAAAAAAATGGGATTAATGAGGCATGTCACAACAAAACTTATAGGAGTAGTATGCAGATGACACTCTTTTATCTACGCCCACTGCCCTCAAGATCTACTTACAACAAAACTTACATGATTACTATTAACATCTTTGCTGAAAGGTGTGAGGAACTAGCAAATTGGTTTGGCAAGGATGGGGGAGGTGATCCAAACAATGGTATGGGGAATTTGGATGGGCACAATGATATGGAGATGGATGCTAAACGAGCGGAGGATGAGGCACTTCAAACAACAATGGCCAAGATGGAAATGTTGCAAAATATGGTGTAGAGGGGATGCAAGAGCAAAGTGAACAAGTGGAGGAAATTAACATTGGGACACTGAAGGTGCCGTTATCTCCGATAGGTAATGCTTATTTTGATTCAAATTTGGTTGAAAAAAATATTGCTGCCAAGCCTATATTGCATGTTCAAAATCGGTCACTAAACAACAAAAAACGCACTGATTACCATGCAGATTCGGAGTCAGTCCAATCCTCCTCGGGATTGCCGAGGGGCAGTGACAAGGGATTAACTTATCAATGCCTACAGATTGTAGACTAGGGTTTTAGTCGGAAGTAGAGGGCAAGTAGATCTCGAAGGTTTCAGCCGAAAAGTACTCGACGATGTAAAAACTAGGGTTGCGTGAAACAATAAATCGATCCTCTCTTTGTCCCTCGACTCCCCCTTATATAGGAGGCGGAGCCGAGGGATTTCGTAATACACAAGTTACAGAGTCCGGGAGGGTTTCTAACCCGTCTCGTAAGAATACAGGTAGTACTTCCTAATACAAATCTATCTTTCCTTAATAGTAACTTGGGCTTCCGAATCTTCTTTATTCTTCGAGTCATGGGCCTTCAGTAAACCCCGGGTACCATCTTCGGCAGGCCCATTGGGGATGCCTATGTCAGTAGCCCCCAAGATTTTGCTTGAATCGAAGAATCAGGGAAAATCTCCAACTTTAATCATTCAATAACTCTGTCGAACTTATCACATATCTTTGGATATTCAATTATATATTGTACAGGGATGATGGTAGTTGGGGCTAGTTCATCTGACGGATGAGGTACTAGTTAACTGCTCTAGTGGCAATCCGCAAAAACCTACTTCAAGATCACGTCCCTGGACATGATCTCGGGATACTGGTGTAAACTTCGACAGGTTCCGCTTAAGGTCTTACCATTCTGTCGAGTCCCAGTTGTTGGAGATATGCCCAAGAGGCAATAATAAAATGGTTATTATAATATATCTTTGTGTTTATGATAATGTTTACATATCATGCTATAATTGTATTAACCGAAACATTGATACATGTGTGTTATGTGAACAAACAAAGAGTCCCTAGTAAGCCTCTTGTATAACTAGCTTGTTGATTAATAGATGATCATGGTTTCGTGATCATGAACATTGGATGTTATTAATAACAAGATTATGTCATTATATGAATGATGTAATGGACACACCCAATTAAGCGTAGCATAAGATCACGTCATTAAGTTATTTGCTATAAGCTTTCGATACATAGTTACCTAGTCCTTATGACCATGAGATCATGTAAATCACTTATACCGGAAAGGTACTTTGATTACATCAAATGCCACCGCGTAAATGGGTGGTTATAAAGGTGGGATTAAGTATTCGGAAAGTATCAGTTGAAGCATATGGATCAACAGTGGGATTTGTCCATCCCGATGACGGATAGATATACTCTGGGCCCTCTCGGTGGAATGTCGTCTAATGTCTTGCAAGCGTATGAATAAGTTCATAAGAGACCACATACCACGGTACGAGTAAAGAGTACTTGTCGGAGACGAGGTTGAACAAGGTATAGAGTGATACCGATGATCAAACCTCGGACAAGTAAAATATCGCGTGACAAAGGGAATTGGTATCGTATGTGTATGGTTCATTCGATCACTAAAGTCATCGTTGAATATGTGGGAGCCATTATGGATCTCCCGTATCCCGCTATTGGTTATTGGTCGGAGTGAGTACTCAATCATGTCCGCATAGTTCGCGAACCGTAGGGTGACACACTTAAAGTTGGATGTTGAAATGGTAGAACTTGAATATGGAATGGAGTTCGAATATTTGTTCGGAGTCCCGATGAGATCCCGGACATCACGAGGAGTTCCGGAATGGTCCGGAGAATAAGATTCATATATAGGAAGTCATTTTTATAAGATTTAAAATGATCCGGAAGGTTCTATGGAAGGTTCTAGAAGGTTCTAGAAAAGTCCGGAAGAAACCACTAAGGAAGGCGGAGTCCCGGAGGGACTCCACCTCCCATGGCCGGCCAACCCTAAGGGGGAGGAGTCCCAAGTAGACTCCCCTAAGGGGGCCGGCCACCCCCCCACATGGAAGGGGGGAATCCCACCCCAAGTGGGATTCCCACCTTGGGTAGGTTTCCCTATCACATGGAAGGTTTTGGGTTCGGGTCTTATTCGGAGACTTGTAGTCCAACACTTGGGGCTTCCACCTATATAATGAGGGGCCAGGGGAGGGGGCCGGCCACCCCAACACAACAAGGTGGCCGCACCACCTAGATGGCCGGCGCCCCCCTCTCCCCAAACCCTAGCCGCCCCACTCCTCCTTCTTCCCCGCACGCTTAGCGAAGCTCCGCCGAGATTCTCCACCACCACCGACACCACGCCATCGTGTTGTCGGATTCAAGAGGAGCTACTACTTCCGCTGCCCGCTGGAACGGGGAGGTGGACGTCGTCTTCATCAACAACCGAACGTGTGACCGAGTACGGAGGTGCTGCCCGTTCGTGGCGCCGTGATCAAGATCTTCTACGCGCTTTTGCAAGCGGCAATAAACGTCTACCGCAGCAACAAGAGCCTCATCTTGTAGGCTTTGGAATCTCTTCAAGGGTGAGACTCGATAATCCCCTCGTTGCTACCGTCTTCTAGATTGCATCTTGGCTTGGATTGCGTGTTCGCGGTAGGAATTTTTTTGTTTTCTATGCAACGAATCCCTACAGTGGTATCAGAGCCGTGTCTATGCATAGATGGTTGCACGAGTAGAACACAATTGTTTTGTCGGCGTTGATGCTTATGTTGTCTTTAGTTTGAGTACTTTGCATCTTTGTGGCATAGTGGGATGAAGCGGCTCGGGCTAACTTTACATGACCGCGTTCATGAGATTTGCTCCACGCTCGACATGCAACTTGTATTGCATAAGTGGCTTTGCGGGTGTCTATCTCTCCTACTATAGTGAATATTCAATTTACTCTTCTATTGACAACACTAGTATCACCGTTGTGGTTCATGTTCGTAGGTAGATTAGATCTCACTCGAAAACCCTAAACCACGTAAAATATGCAAACCAAATTAGAGACGTCTAACTTGTTTTTGCAGGGTTTGGTGATGTGATATGGCCATAATGTGATGATGAATATGTATGAGATGATCATTATTGTATTGTGGCAACCGGCAGGAGCCTTATGGTTGTCTTTAAATTTCATGTTGAGTAGTATTTCAAAGTAGTTGTAATAGTTGCTACATGAGGTGAACAACCATGAAGACGGCGCCATGGACCTTGACGCTACGCCGACGATGATGGAGATCATGCCCGTTGATGATGGAGATCATGTTCGTGCTTTGGAGATGAAGATCGAAGGCGCAAAGACTAAAGGGCCATATCATATCACATATGAATTGCATGTGATGTTAATCCTTTATGCATCTTATTTTGCTTAGAATGGGACGGTAGCATTATAAGATGATCCCTCACATTAATATCAAGATAATAAAGTGTTCTCCCCTCGTATGCATCGTTGCACAGTTCGTCGTTTCGAAACATCTCGTGATGATCGGATGTGATAGACTCAACGTTCACATACAACGGGTGTAAGCCATGTTGCACACGCAGAATACTAGGGTTTGCTTGACTAGCCTAGCATGTACAGACATGGCCTCGGGACAACGGAAACCGAAAGGTTGAACACGAGTCATATGGATGATATGATCAACATGTTGATGTCACTAGTAGGAAAAGCCTCATCAGTGGCGCACGAAAATTTGATTCTGTGGCGCACGGGTGGTGCGCCACAGAAACGTCGCCACAAAAATAAGCTTTCTGTGGCGCACCGGATCGTGCGCCACAAAAATAAGGTTTCTGTGGCGCACTTGTTCACCATTGAAGCTACATCATCTCACGTGATGATCAGTTTTGGTGTAGTGGATTTGGATCGTGTACCACTTAACAACTATGAGGGATGTTGTATTAAGTGGGAGTTCATTAGTAATTAGATTAAAACATGAACTAATTATCATGAACATAGTCTGAGTAGTATTTTGAATTAATTTTGTAGTATTGGCATCCGTTTTCTACCATGCGCTAGTCTTGTTATTGAGATAGAAATACTGTTAAAATCTGACAAGAAACTTTACGGATTGGTACCGTATTGTTAAAGAATCAAGAAATGAATAAGTCCTATTGCAAACTTTTAGTAAACCTCACATTGTTGATTCAGAGAGCTATGGTTTCAATTAGTACCTAAAGTTATCTTGTCTCCGTGAAACTTGAAGTTCAAATCTGTTTGAAAAGTAAGGAGCTGAAAATTTAGTTTTCGAAATAATCAAGGTCCGAGATATATATGATATCTAAGACCTTATTGCAAGATGATAGAATATAATTTGGTGAGACTACATAAACTCATAAGTTTTATGGGAATGTACGAAGGTTGAAGACGCAAGGCGTCCCAATCCTCCAACTATTGGGGCACTAACAATATTCGCATATCCATGAAGTGATCGTCCTTAGTATGCACCGTTGCTAAGACTCGTCGTTTCGAAGCATCACGTGATGATCGGGTGTTATAGATTCTACGTGTGCATACAACGGGTGCAAGCTGAAGGTTATACTTTACGAGCCTAGCATATACAGACATGGTCTCGAAAAGTCTTCATGATATGATAATATTATGAGTGAAATTGTTCATCATATTAAAAGGTTACTAATAGTGAAATCCAGAACACTTGTCATATGATGATCAACTTCAAAATAAGAACCTCAAGGTTATTGGTATTTGACCAACAAACCTAGAAGTTATTGATGTTGAAGTGTTTTTCTGAATAATGAGGAAAGCTAAAAGAGAAACTACAAAAAGATTATTGGCATAAAGAAAGAAAAGACTAGAAAGTCTAGCTCGTGTATATATAAATGATATACATGTTATGAATGTATTCCTTGTTTGGTCACACAATGAAATTCTTGGGTATTAGTACCATATTGGTTGGTATGAAGTGTCATACAAAACAACGCAATACAAGAATACAATGGCCTAAGTGACTGACAAGGAATATGATAGGAATGCACGTATGGAACAAAAATAAAGTGTTATTATGTTCATCGTTGGCATTCTATCTAGCCCTTATAATTTATAATAAAGAACTTAATAATTGTTATTTTGCTCTGGTCAAATAAAAACAATGAGTTGTTTAAATTATGACATTACTCCATATACGATGGATAAGTTATTATAAATCTTAATGGTGAATCACACATACATAATACTGACGCGAAAATTCCATAAGGCAAATGATTTGAATTCCACTTATTTGTGGAACCGCCATTTAGGTCATGTTAGAAAGGAATGCATGAAGGAACTCCATGTAAATGGATTTTTGGAGTCATTCGATTTTTGAATCGTCTGGCGCTTGCAAATCTTTTCTAAAGAGAATGACTAAAATACCGTTCATAGGCCAAGAGTTGAACGGGCAACTAACTTAGTGGAAAAATACATGATGATGTATGTGATTCACTGGGCATAGTTGTGTGTGGAAGATTCTTCTACTTCATGAAAACTTCCAACGATGAATTGAGTATATATGTGTGGATATATTCAATAAGGAAGAAGTTTGAAACATTTGAATAGATTCAAATAAATTTCAGCATGAAGTGGAAATCATCATAATAGAAAAATCAAATATCTATGATTGGATCATGGTGGAAATATTTGAATTACGAGTTTTAGTGAACATCTAAGAGAGTTATACAACTCACGTTTCTTGGAGTATCATAGTGATGATGAAGTATCCGAGAAATGTATCCAAACCTTGTTGGATGAATGATGAGATAAAATATTGATGCCATTATATTTTTGTGGATTATGCTTTAGAGACTACCGCTTTTACACTAAATAGAGCATCATCATGATCCGCTGAAATGACATCATACGAGTTATGACATGGGTATGAACCCTAATAGTCTTTTCTTAAATTTTGGTATGCATAGCATAAGTAAATAAGTTTACAACCAAAATCGAATAAATGTCTTTGTAGGTTATCCCAAAGAATTTATTGGGAATTCTTTTCACTATGAAGTAAAAGACAAAAGTGTTTGTTAATGTTACTTGCTTATTTCCAAGAAATTGTTTTCTAGCGAAGTATTTGAGTGGGAGGACAATAGAACTTGATAAGGTTTATGAACCCGATCATAATGATCGTAGTAGCGCAACATCGGAAATTGATTCCGAAGCGGCCACGACGATCATGGCTTCCATGACTACAAAGTGTTTTAGCCATGGAGATCGAAGTACTTATTGAACCTTGTAGGTATGGTTTACTTTGTGATCAAATAAATGATTTGTGGACAAAGGATTGATTTTGAACAATGATAAACCAACTACAAAACAAGGAAGTTATGATGGGCCCTGACTCCGTTAAAATGGCTATACGCCATGAAATCCAAGATAGATGAATACTTTTTGAAAGTAAATAGATCTATAAAAATTGATGGACTTGGATGAAATATCCTTGAAGAAGCTCGACTTGTCGAAAAGTTGTTTACGACAAAGTTCAAAGAGTTGACTACGATAAGATTAGATCTTCCGTAGTAATGCTTATAGTCTATGTGGATTATTCTAGTAATCACTACATATTTCTTTTATGAGATATGCTAGTAGGATGGCAAAATACATTACTTATCAGAAGTGCGTATTAAAGGTGTATACAAGATACAACCAAGAGTTTTGCTAGTCCGTAGAATACTAGATAGGTATACGAACTTCAATTGGATGAAGTGAATATCACGGAGTTGGAATCTTCACCAGATGAAATAGTCAAAGAGTTTTTGATTTCATCAGAGACGATGAAGAGGCTTGCATTTGCAAGAAATTAAGTGTGAGCGCTGAGACATATTTATAATACTTTATGTAGATGACATATAGTTGGTTATAAATGATGTAATTATATACTTGATTAAAAAGATTTCATTGAGAAATTAACTTCAATGAAAGGATATGGACTGAAACAAATTTAGTGTCAAGATCTATGAAGATAGATTGAAACACATAATAAAGTTTAAGTCAAAGTACATAGAATGGATATTGAAGTAGTTCAATATAGAAATATTAAGAAAATGTTCTTGTCATGTGAAGGTTTAACAAGACTTGAGTGTATCTGACACTCAATGAGTAAAAATACATGAGTGATTATAGATCACGAATAAAATGTACACAATCAGATGTCCTGTGCTCTAAAAATGTTATGAGCATGTACCAGAATGATTCATATGATAATCATTGAAAAACAGTAAAGAATATTCTTGAGTACTTAAGAAGAACCAAGGATATATATATATATTATTTTGTATGGGGTAATGACAAACAAATCGCTGTAATGTGTTGCACCGATATTTGTTTGGTCACATATAAAAATAAATTTCAATCTCAATTAGGCTAAGTGTTGTTTAAAAGGTAGCACAATGAGCTAGAATAAGTATATGCTAGATTTAGATGTGTTCTAAATATTGTGACGGATTCTACAGAAGAAGGCAGAGCATGTCATTGTTTTGACAATGACTGAGGATGTTAAGTCAAGAAGTTCTTTGAGAACTTGGTGTAGTTCCGATAGTGTCAGAACTTTGAAGCTATATTGTGTGTGACAATATTAGTGACATATTTCAGACCGCGGAATTAAGGTTCCACCAGAAGACCAAACATATTTAATGCCAACTCATTTGGAAAATGAGTGATGCGTTGAGACGCAAATAAATTGCAAAATACATACGTTTCTGAGCGTGTCAGATCCGTTGATTAAAACCTCTCCTGTGAGCAATACATGATAAAGCACCAGGAAGGCCAAGGTGTTATATCTTTACAAATGTAAACTAGATTATTGACTCTAGTGCAAGTGGGAGACTGTTGGAGATATGCCCAAGAGGCAATAATAAAATGGTTATTATAATATATCTTTGTGTTTATGATAATGTTTACATATCATGCTATAATTGTATTAACCGAAACATTGATACATGTGTGTTATGTGAACAAACAAAGAGTCCCTAGTAAGCCTCTTGTATAACTAGCTTGTTGATTAATAGATGATCATGGTTTCGTGATCATGAACATTGGATGTTATTAATAACAAGATTATGTCATTATATGAATGATGTAATGGACACACCGAATTAAGCGTAGCATAAGATCACGTCATTAAGTTATTTGCTATAAGCTTTCGATACATAGTTACCTAGTCCTTATGACCATGAGATCATGTAAATCACTTATACCGGAAAGGTACTTTGATTACATCAAACGCCACTGCGTAAATGGGTGGTTATAAAGGTGGGATTAAGTATCCGGAAAGTATGAGTTGAGGCATATGGATCAACAGTGGGATTTGTCCATCCCGATGACGGATAGATATACTCTGGGCCATCTTGGTGGAATGTCGTCTAATGTCTTGCAAGCGTATGAATAAGTTCATAAGAGACCACATACCACGGTATGAGTAAAGAGTACTTGTCAGGAGACGAGGTTGAACAAGGTATAGAGTGATACCGATGATCAAACCTCCGACAAGTAAAATATCGCGTGACAAAGGGAATTGGTATCGTATGTGTATGGTTCATTCGATCACTAAAGTCATCGTTGAATATGTGGGAGCCATTATGGATCTCCAGATCCCGCTATTGGTTATTGCTCGGAGTGAGTACTCAATCATGTCCGCATAGTTCGCGAACCGTAGGGTGACACACTTAAAGTTGGATGTTGAAATGGTAGAACTTGAATATGGAATGGAGTTCGAATATTTGTTCGGAGTCCCGGATGAGATCCCGGACATCACGAGGAGTTCCGAATGGTCCGGAGAATAAGATTCATATATAGGAAGTCATTTTTATAAGATTTAAAATGATCCGGAAGGTTCTATGGAAGGTTCTAGAAGGTTCTAGAAAAGTCCGGAAGAAACCACTAAGGAAGGCGGAGTCCCGGAGGGACTCCACCTCCCATGGCCGGCCAACCCTAAGGGGGAGGAGTCCCAAGTGGACTCCCCTAAGGGGGCCGGCCACCCCCCCACATGGAAGGGGGTGATGCGTGTAGTTGACACGTCCGTTGGGAACCCCAAGAGGAAGGTGTGATGCGCACAGCGGCAAGTTTCCCTCAGTAAGAAACCAAGGTTTAATCGAACCAGTAGGAGTCAAGAAGCACGTTGAAGGTTGATGGCGGCGGGATGTAGTGCGGCGCAACACCGGAGATTCCGGCGCCAACGTGGAACCCGCACAACACAACCAAAGTACTTTGCCCCAACGAAACAGATGAGGTTGTCAATCTCACCGGCTTGCTGTAACAAAGGATTAACCGTATTGTGTGGAAGATGATTGTTTGCAGAGAAAACAATGAAACAAATATTGCATCAGATTTGTATTTCGAGTATTAAAAGAATGGACCGGGGTCCACAGTTCACTAGAGGTGTCTCTCCCATAAGATAAAAGCATGTTGGGTGAACAAATTACAATCGGGCAATTGACAAATAGAGAGGGCATAACAATGCACATACATGTCATGATAAGTATAGTGAGATTTAATTGGGCATTACGACAAAGTACATAGACCGCCATCCAACCGCATCTATGCCTAAAAAGTCCACCTTCGAGGTTATCGTCCGAACCCCTTCCAGCATTAAGTTGCAAAGCAACGGACAATTGCATTAAGTATGGTGCGTAATGTAATCAATAACTACATCCTCGAACATAGCATCAATGTTTTATCCCTAGTGGCAACAGACACAACACAACCTTAGGGGTTTCGTCACTCCCCCAGTGTCAATGCGGGCATGAACCCACTATCGAGCATAAATACTCCCTCTTGGAGTTACTAGCATCAACTTGGCCAGAGCCTCTACTAATAACGGAGAGCATGCAAGATCATAAACAACACATATGAAATAACTTGATAATTAACATAACATGGTATTCTCTATCCATCGGATCCCGACAAACACAACATAGAGTATTACGGATAGATGATCTTGATCATGTTAGGCAGCTCACAAGATCCAACAATGAAGCACAATGAGGAGAAGACAACCATCTAGCTACTGCTATGGACCCATAGTCCAGGGGTGAACTACTCACTCATCACTCCGGAGGCGACCATGGCGGTGTAGAGTCCTCCGGGAGATGAATCCCCTCTCCGGCAGGGTGCCGGAGGAGATCTCCGGAATCCCCCGAGATGGGATCGGTGGCGGCGGCGTCTCGCAAGGTTTTCCGTATCGTGGTTTTTCGCATCAAGGGTTTCGCGACGGAGGCTTTAAGTAGGCAGAAGGGCAGAGTCGGGGGCCTGACGAGGGGCCCACACCATAGGGCGGTGCGGGCCCCCCCTTGGCCGCGCCGCCATGTGGTGTCGCCACCTCGTGGCCCCACTTCGTATGCTCTTCGGTCTTCTGGAAGGTTCGTGGCAAAATAGGCCCTCGGGTCTTCGTTTCGTCCAATTCCGAGAATATTTCGTTACTAGGATTTCGAAACCAAAAACAGCGTAAAACGAGAACCGGCACTTCGGCATCTTGTTAATAAGTTAGTTCCGTAAAATGCACGAATATGACATAAAGTGTGCATAAAACATGTAGGTATCATCAATAATATGGCATAGAACATAAGAAATTATCGATACGTCGGAGACGTATCAAGCATCCCCAAGCTTAGTTCTGCTCGTCCCGAGCAGGTAAAACGATAACAAAGATAATTTCGAAGTGATATGCCATCATAACCTTGATCATACTATTTGTAAACATATGTAGTGGATGCAGCGATCAAAACAATGGTAATGACATGAGTAAACAAGTGAATCATAAAGCAAAGACTTTTCATGAATAGTACTTCAAGACAAGTATTAATAAGTCTTGCATAAGAGTTAACTCATAAAGCAATAAATCAAAGTAAAGGTATTGAAGCAACACAAAGGAAGATTAAGTTTCAGCGGTTGCTTTCAACTTGTAACATGTATATCTCATGGATGATTGTCAACATAGAGTAATATAACAAGTGCAATATGCAAGTATGTAGGAATCAATGCACAGCTTCACACAAGTGTTTGCTTCTTGAGGTGGAGAGAAATAGGTGAACTGACTCAACATAAAAGTAAAGAGAATGGTCCTTCAAAGAGGAAAGCATTGATTGCTATATTTGTGCTAGAGCTTTTATTTTGAAAACATGAAACAATTTTGTCAACGGTAGTAATAAAGCATATGAATTATGAAAGTTATATCTTACAAGTTGCAAGCCTCATGCATAGTATACTAATAGTGCCCGCACCTTGTCCTAATTAGCTTGGACTACCGGATCTTTGCAATGCACATGTTTTAACCAAGTGTCACAATGGGGTACCTCCATGCCGCCCGTACAAAGGTCTAAGGAGAAAGCTCGCATTTTGGATTTCTCGCTTTTGATTATTCTCAACTTAGACATCCATACCGGGACAACATGGACAACAGATAATGGACTCCTCTTTAATGCATAAGCATGTGGCAACAATTATTATTCTCATATGAGATTGAGGATATATGTCCAAGACTCGAAACTTCCACCATGAATCATGGCTTTAGTTAGCGGCCCAATGCTCTTCTCTAACAATATGCATGCTCCAACCATAAAGGTGGTAGATCTCTCTTACTTCGTACAAGACGGACATGCATAGCAACTCACATGATATCCAACAAAGAATAGTTGATGGCGTCCCCGTAAGCATGGTTATCGCACAACAAGCAACTTAATAAGAGATAAAGTGCATAAGTACATATTCAATACCACAATAGTTTTTAAGCTATTTGTCCCATGAGCTATATATTGTAAAGGTGAATGATGGAATTTTAAAGGTAGCACCCAAGCAATTTACTTTGGAATGGCGGATAAATACCATGTAGTAGGTAGGTATGGTGGACACAAATGGCATAGTGGTTGGCTCAAGGATTTTGGATGCATGAGAAGTATTCCCTCTCGATACAAGGTTTAGGCTAGCAAGGTTATTTGAAACAAACACAAGGATGAACGGTACAGCAAAACTCACATAAAATACATATTGTAAACATTATAAGACTCCATACCGTCTTCCTTGTTGTTCAAAACTCAATACTAGATGTTATCTAGACTCTAGAGAAACCAAATATGCAATCCAAATTAGCAAGCTCTAAGTATTTCTTCATTAATGGGTGCAAAGTATATGATGCAAGAGCTTAAACATGAGCACAACAATTGCCAAATATCAAATTATCCAAGACATTTTAGAGTTACTACATGTAGCATTTTCCAATTCCAACCATATAACAATTTAACGAAGAAGAAACTTCGCCATGAATACTATGAGTAGAGCCTAAGGACATATTTGTCCATATGCTACAGCGGAGCGTGTCTCTCTCCCATAAAGTGAATGCTAGGATCCATTTTATTCAAACAAAACAAAAAACAAAAACAAACCGACGCTCCAAGCAAAGTACATAAGATGTGACGGAATAAAAATATAGTTTCAGGGGAGGAACCCGATAATGTTGTCGATGAAGAAGGGGATGCCTTGGGCATCCCCAAGCTTAGACGCTTGAGTCTTCTTAAAATATGCAGGGGTGAACCACCGGGGCATCCCCAAGCTTAGAGCTTTCACTCTCCTTGATCATATTGCATCATACTCCTCTCTTGATCCTTGAAAACTTCCTCCACACCAAACTCGAAACAACTCATTAGAGGGTTAGTGCATAATAAAAATTAACATGTTCAGAGGTGACACAATCATTCTTAACACTTCTGGTCATTGCATAAAGCTACTGGACATTAATGGATCAAATAAATTCATCCAACATAGCAAAAGAGGCAATGCAAAATAAAAGGCAGAATCTGTCAAAACAGAACAGTCCGTAAAGATGGATTTTATTAGGCCACCAGACTTGCTCAAATGGAAATTCTCAAATTGAATGAAAGTTGCGTACATATCTGAGGATCATGCACGTAAATTCGCTTAATTTTCTGAGCTTCCTACAGGGAGGTAGACCCAGATTCGTGACAGCAAAGAAATCTGGAACTGCGCAGTAATCCAAATCTAGTACTTACTTTACTATCAAAGACTTTACTTGGCACAACAAAACTCAAAACTAAGATAAGGAGAGGTTGCTACAGTACTAAACAACTTCCAAGACACAAATATAAAACAAAAATACTGGAGTAAAAACATGGGTTGTCTCCCATAAGCGCTTTCTTTAACGCCTTTCAGCTAGGCGCAGAAAGTGTAACTCAAGTGTTATCGCGAGATGGAGCATTGATATCATAAGCTCCCACATTTGTAGTGGTACTAGGGGCTTTGTAAATTTTAGGCCTATAATAATATTTCTTTGGTTTAGGCACTTTAGAGACATACATAAACTTTTGCTCCTTTCCCATATAAGCTTTCTCTCTAAACTGTAAAGATGAAAAGGTTGAACCCAAGGTTCCCATAGCTTTTTCAAGTTTGCCAATCCTATTAATTTGATTATCATGGTCAACACAAGTTCCTAGGACACTAATTCTTTCATCAATTCCTCCTAAGGATTTATCAAGTTTATCAGCTTTATCAAGTAACATCTCCAACTTAGTTTCAACACTAAAATTTTTCTCTATGGTTTCCAATTTTTTCATAACATCCTCAAGGGAGGTTTCAATTTTAATTTCATTAACAGGTGGTGTTCCAAATAAAATCTCAATAATGCAACTAGCCTCTAAAACGGGAGCACCTAGGAAGTTACCCCCGCGAGACAATCAAGAACATATCTATTCCAGCCTAGAGATACCAACATAAAAATTCCTGAGTAGGATAGTGGTGGAGTGTTTCTTAGTGCACCTATTATGGGCATCACTAATTCTATACCAAGCATCTTTTAAACATTCTCCTCCTTGTTGCTTAAATGAACGAACTTCAACTTCAGGATTACTCATTTTAGCAGTAGTAAATAAAGCAAACTAGATAAAGTAAATGCAAGTAAACTAATTTTTTTGTGTTTTTGATATGGCAAACAAGACAGTAAATAAAGTAAAACTAGCAACTAATTTTTTTGTGTTTTGATACAATGCAGCAAACAAAGTAGTAAATAAAATAAAGCAAGACAAAAACAAAGTAAAGAGATTGAGAAGTGGAGACTCCCCTTGCAGCGTGTCTTGATCTCCCCGGCAACGGCGCCAGAAATTTGCTTGATGCGTGTAGTTGACACGTCTGTTGGGAACTCCAAGAGGAAGGTGTCATGCGCACAGCGGCAAGTTTCCTCGCAAGAAACCAAGGTTTAATCGAACCAAGTAGGAGTCAAGAAGCACGTTGAAGGTTGATGGCGGCGGGATGTAGTGCGGCGCAACACCGAGATTCCGGCGCCAACGTGGAACCCGCATAACACAACCAAAGTACTTTGCCCCAACGAAACAAGTGAGGTTGTCAATCTCACCGGCTTGCCGTAACAAAGGATTAACCGTATTGTGTGGAAGATGATTGTTTGCAGAGAAAACAATGAAACAAGTATTGCAGCAGATTTGTATTTCAGTATTAAAAGAATGGACCGGGGTCCACAGTTCGCTAGAGGTGTCTCTCCCATAAGATAAAAGCATGTTGGGTGAACAAATTACAGTCGGGCAATTGACAAATAGAGAGGGCATAACAATGCACATACATGTCATGATAAGTATAGTGAGATTTAATTGGGCATTACGACAAAGTACATAGGTTATCGTCCAACTGCATCTATGCCTAAAAAGTCCACCTTCAGGTTATCGTCCGAACCCCTTCCAGTATTAAGTTGCAAAGCAACAGACAATTGCATTAAGTATGGTGCGTAATGTAATCAATAACTACATCCTCGAACATAGCATCAATGTTTTATCCCTAGTGGCAACAAAGACAACACAACCTTAGGGGTTTCGTCACTCCCCAGGTGTCAATGCGGGCATGAACCCACTATCGAGCATAAATACTCCCTCTTGGAGTTACTAGCATCAACTTGGCCAGAGCCTCTACTAATAACGGAGAGCATGCAAGATCATAAACAACACATATGAAATAACTTGATAATTAACATAACATGGTATTCTCTATCCATCGGATCCCGACAAACACAACATAGAGTATTACGGATAGATGATCTTGATCATGTTAGGCAGCTCACAAGATCCAACAATGAAGCACAATGAGGAGAAGACAACCATCTAGCTACTGCTATGGACCCATAGTCCAGGGGTGAACTACTCACTCATTACTCCGGAGGCGACCATGGCGGTGTAGAGTCCTCCGGGAGATGAATCCCCTCTCCGGCGAGGTGCCGGAGGAGATCTCCGTAATCCCCCGAGATGGGATCGGCGGCGGCGTCTCGCAAGGTTTTCCGTATCGTGGTTTTTCGCATCGTGGGTTTCGCGACGGAGGCTTTAAGTAGGCGGAAGGGCAGAGTCGGGGGCCCGACGAGGGGCCCACACCATAGGGCGGCGCGGGCCCCCTTGGCCGCGCCGCCATGTGGTGTCGCCACCTCGTGGCCCCACTTCGTATGCTCTTCGGTCTTCCGGAAGGTTCGTGGCAAAATAGGCCCCTGGGTCTTCGTTTCGTCCAATTCCGAGAATATTTCGTTACTAGGATTTCTGAAACCAAAAACAGCAGTAAAACAGAACCGGCACTTCGGCATCTTGTTAATAGGTTAGTTCCGGAAAATGCACGAATATGACATAAAGTGTGCATAAAACATGTAGGTATCATCAATAATATGGCATAGAACATAAGAAATTATCGATACGTCGGAGACGTATCGTGGGGAATCCCACCCCAAGTGGGATTCCCACCTTGGGTAGGTTTCCCTATCACATGGAAGGTTTTGGGTTCGGGTCTTATTCGGAGACTTGTAGTCCAACACTTGGGGCTTCCACCTACATAATGAGGGGCCAAGGGGAGGGGGCCGGCCACCCCAACACAACAAGGTGGCCGCACCACCTAGATGGCCGGCGCCCCCCTCCCCAAACCCTAGCCGCCCCACTCCTCCTTCTTCCCCGCACGCTTAGCGAAGCTCCGCCGGGATTCTCCACCACCACCGACACCACGCCGTCGTGCTGTCGGATTCAAGAGGAGCTGCTACTTCCGCTGCCCGCTGGAACGGGGAGGTGGACGTCGTCTTCATCAACAACCGAACCTGTGACCGAGTACGGAGGTGCTGCCCGTTCGTGGCGCCATGATCAAGATCTTCTACGCGCTTTTGCAAGCGGCAAGTAAACGTCTACCGCAGCAACAAGAGCCTCATCTTGTAGGCTTTGGAATCTCTTCAAGGCTGAGACTCGATAATCCCCTCGTTGCTACCATCTTCTAGATTGCATCTTGGCTTGGATTGCGTGTTCGCGGTAGGAAATTTTTTGTTTTCTATGCAACGAATCCCTACACCAGTCATATTTTATCGGGTACCTAACGCGTCCGTTAGGATTTTTCTTCGTATCTGTTGATACGGAAAAAAATAGCAAACCGACGTCAGAGACGGCGCCACGCCGCTCAGAACGGATCTGGGGTCTTACCTTCGCAAAATTTTGCTGCATTCAGAGATTATCCGCAACTTTGGCGCTCTGAGAATATATTGTTGAGTGCTTTTTCGGCTGTTGGAATAGCACATTTTATTGAGTCAACGGATGACTTATCTTGCCTTTCCGATGGGAGTATATGCAGAGTTATTTGTATAACTCGAAATATGCTCACTTCTTTTTTTTATATAATTTCATTGGGCACGCGAACAGCTTTCCCGATGGGAGTAGCCCCCGAGGCTACAGCCAATGACTAGTGCTTGGTTGTAGGCTCAACACTTTAACGCCTCATGTCTCTATATTGTCATTCTTTCTAGAACTTTTCATATATATCGGGTGCGCGACCAGCGCTCCCGATGGGAGTAGCCCCCGAGGCTATGATCAAATGCTTTCATTTGGTCATAGGCTCTCGCCATTTCTATTTTGTCATACTCGAATTTTTCTTTTTTCCAAAGTAGCCACCGAGCATTTGAGCAAAAACTTGTATTTGATCAAAGGCTTCTCGAAATTACCAACAGTCTTTGTCTGCCGCCAATTTCATTAATCGTCATAGCCGAGATTCTTTCTTTTGGCAAGATGACATCATCACTGACGATAGCCACGATCACTGTATCGGGAAGACGCGAGTACTACTCTCTCTCTGCCTTGCGGGCCCAAAATCCTTATCAAGTTGACACGTTGTGCAAGTGGGGGACACACGTCTCCACTTTTCCTGGTGCACACACTATAACGCCTGTTCCTTTCCTTCATATTGAAATTACGTTGTTACCCCTTATCCACGTGTACATCATCCATCTCATAATTTCTCCATCCAACGGTGCGTCGATTCGCCACACCCCTACTTAAGGTCATCGTCTTCCTCCGTTCGCACTTTCGCTCGCGCCGCACCTCTGCTTTCCTCTGCGAAAAATCCTCCATTGCGCCCATCACTTCTTGAGCTCAACCACGCTCACACCTTTCTCCTACACCATTGTTGATGCCACCGCGCGCGCGGCTCACTAGGCACAACACTCCAGAGTTGAAGATGGCGGCTGAAGATCTGGAATGGGAGAGATCCAAAATCTCCAACCAAGACATGAACCTGCTGAAGAAGCTCGGGTTCACGAAGAAGGAGAACGCGCTGCACTTCCCCAAGGAGGAAAGCTATCCATCGCCTCCAATCGAATATCGGGTCAGTTTCGTTGACCACCTTATTCGCGGTCTTTCTCCCCCTATCCATGAGTTCCTCCGCGGTCTCCTTTTTGTTTACGGGCTGCAGCTGCATCAGTTGACGCCCAACTCCATCCTCCACGTCTCGATTTTCATCACCCTCTGTGAATGCTTCCTCGGAGTCCATCCTAATTGGGCTCTGTGGAAGCGCATCTTCTACTGCCGCCGCTATGGCTCCCACAACGTCACCTACAACATAGGCGGCGTTGTCATTTGCGTTCGCCCTGATGTCGAGTACTTCGACGTCAAATTCCCCGACTCCGTCCAGGGGTGGCGCAAAAGGTGGCTCTATGTGCACGAAGAAAGCTCCGACTCGGTGGAGTACAACATTGCTCCTTTCGATGGAGGGGCCAAGATTCTTCGCCGCCGATCCTGGGACGCTGAAGCCACCGAAGAAGAGAAGTCGGCGACAGAGGCGCTGATGACTCGCATCCATGAGCTTCAGAACACCCGTGGCAAGGAATTGTCGGGTATCCAAATCACAGCCTACTTCCTTAGGATTAGAGTGCAGCCTTTACAAGCTCGCAAAAATCCCCTTTGGATGTATGCTCGCCGAAGAAGATGTCGAGAGGCTCTCCAAAGACCTTCCTGTGAAGGACTTGGAGAAACTGATCCGAAGAATTTCATCGCTTAGCAAGAAGGATACTATTCCATCCTCTTGCCGCGTTGAGCCATATAGTGGCACCAACGCCCTCCCCGAGGTAATTTTTCCCTCGACTACTATCTTGTCTTCTCGATTTTTTAGTATTTTTCGACAACTATTTTGCTAGCGTCCTTTGCGTAACTTTTTGTCGACACTTATTGTTTTTTCAGAACCACCCAGTTCTAGCTTCTCTTCCTCCTCTTCCTGAAGGTGGAGAAGTTGAAGAACGGACTGTTGTCACCGGCGACAACCAGGGTACTTCTCGCCCTGAGAGTGAAGTCGCGGGTTCTCAGAAATCTGCGGCTTCCTCTGAAAAAGAAATCGAATCCGAGGCTACCGCATCGACACACTCCCTTCCCTCCGCTGTTTCTCCAAGGGACAAGAGGAAAATGGACGAAGTTGCTGATTCTGGGGCCTCCAAAGCCGGCGCATCTCATGCCGAAGAAGTTGATCCTTCTGAAAAAAGGACTGCTTTCAACCCTTACGAAGATGCTCTTGTCAGCTCGTAAGTTTCTTGCCGCTCTTTGTTTTATGCTCTCAATTGTCTATGTTGTTTCTTATCTTGTCGCCTTTTTATTGTAGTGGTGACGAGGATGAGAATCCACCTATTGACGCGACTGCTCGAACGAGTACGTCGCGCACTTTAGTTGTCTCTGAAGCTCAGCCTGATGGGGATGAAACCTCACCTCCTCAAAGAAAACATCGAGCATCCAACTCCAGTTGCAAGCCCCCGTGCCCCTTCGCCAAAGAGGGCTAGGGTCGAGCTGGCCATAGAGCCTACCTTGCTGACTGGTAGTTCTACGAGTTGTGTAATGGATGATGTAAGTTATCGCTTCTTCTCTTTTTTTTTATACTCCGAACATTTTCAGTACTTTGGACTCCCCTCTAGTTTTTGCTTGGTACTGTCAAACTTTCTGCTTCTATATTGATTTCTTTTTTCTGTGGTCTTCTTCTCAGCCTTCGATGAAGGAATTTGTCCGTCTCGGTACCCAATTTATTGGGTACCGTGATTATGCCGCCAAGCTTGAAGTTACTATTTCTTCCTACCTCTTCCTCTGAATAAATTCCTTCATAATTTTGTCATGACAGTGTATTGTCGTCTATTTTGCCAGGAACCCTTGCGGAGGCTAACAAACGCGCTGACGCTCTTGCTATCAAGCTAGAGCAAAGCGAAAAATCCCGCAAGAAAGCTGAAAAAGATGTTGCCGCTGTCGAGGATCTTCGAAAAAGACTTCATGACGCGGAAACTTCTTTGAGCGACAACATAGCTCAACAGGCTGCTCGCGAAAAAGAAATCCTTACTCACTTGGAGTCGCAGAGTCGACGTTTTGTTAGTAAGTACTCATATCCTTGCTATTTCTTCGGGTCCTCATATTTGTCCTTTGCTTGCTTTTCTCTGACAAGCTTCTTTTGACTCTCTTAGGGAAAACGCATCAAGATTATGATCTGGAGAATCCTGAAGGTGATCGCCTTCTCGACGCTCTTTCCCTCTTTGAGATCCACGGAGATGGAGCGCGTGAAGGTCTTGCCGATGCCAGAAGAACCCACGCCTTTTGCCGCTCTCGCCAAATGCTTCAATTCTCAAGAAGATCTTGGGCTCAAATTTCGCCAAGAAGCTTTGAAAGTTGGCGTTGAAGGCACTATCGCCTTGGTCGCTGACAGCCAGCAAGATGTCGACTGGGCAAGAGTTGGCGACACGAAGGAGATGGAAACCAAGAGGTGGCAGTCGTTGATTAAGGCTGCCAAGCCAAATTCAAAGAAAATCCTCGCCTACCTCGGATGCAAGCCAACTCCCGCTCCTAGTTCATCGAAGCCGGAGGTCAAATAGACCATCTTGTCTTCTTTTTCGCTTTGTCTCTTTTGATGCTGTCGCCATAGTAGCTTTGGTGACAACTGCCTCAGTAGTTCATCAGGAACCCTCCTTTTGTAATAGCCATGTAAATACTTTGAAAATCAATGGAAGTCTATTTTGCTTGATGATTGATGTTGAAACTTTTCTTTCCAGTTGATATTTGATAACTACACTTCAACTCCTCGTCCTGCCGATACTTTTCCTGCTTCCTCCTACTCGAAGAAAACACCTGTTGATGATGAATTTATTGAAGATTCCTCGAGTAAAGGTCCAACACAAGACTGGGAAGAACTCAGACAACAGCTTCAGTCTATGAAGAAGCAGGCACTTATAATAATGGAGCAGTCTCGAAAATCATTGGAGAGGGAAAAGGTTGCGCTTTAGCAGGCTCAGGATGCTATAGCTGTAAAAGAGGCCGCGGTTACTGAGGCTGCCGAAGCTTCTTCACGAGAGAATTACATGCTTCAACTGATGAATGATTCCAGCTTGGATATGGCGGGTATACTTTGTTTACTTAATCGTACTTAATTTTGTTCCTGTTGTTTTTCCTTCCTCTCTGATTCCTCCAATGAAAACAGGTTCTTTTTTGGATACCGCTGCCGAAGATCAACGTGTTGAAGCTCGATCCAATGTACTTCTCAGACTTGCATCGGAGCATGGTTCTAATTTTTGGGTCACGCCTAAACGTACTCGCCAAATCGTCAGATTTCAAGATCGCGCGAGTCAGGTCCTTGATTTTCTCGACTTCTGCACAAGGACATTATCCCTAGTTTACGGCACCATGTTCCCGCGCAACAAGATGCCAGAAACCCTTCCTGCTCTGATGGATAAATTTCGAGATGCCCCTCGAATTCATGGATTTGTACGGGCCCAATTGTCTGCCGGCGCGAGATTTGCTATGATTATGATACAAATCTGCTATCCGAAGTTGAACATGAGTCGGATTGTTGCCAAGTGCCTGGCCAAGATGGCGAAGAGAAAGAGGAATGTTGGCAAAATCGATGATGTTGTGACCCCTGTAGCGGAAGACATGATGGATGAACTGCTTCGAATGGACGCCGAGTTCTTCGTGAAGGGTAGCTATGCGGAACATAGTACTCGTGGCGCAAATAATGAGCGGATGACCATAGATGACATACTAGGTAGCAATTGAGAGTTTTTCCTTTATCTTGTCGATTTTCTCAGTAATTGCATCTTGTATGTTGTGAACATAATCTATATTGTAAAGCCACTAGACATATTTTTCTTATTTTTCCCATCAAGCCCCCGAGTATTTCGGTGGTGATTTTCTTTTATTGTGTATGCGAGGTTTGAACCAAGGCAAAATAAATTATATTGAGTATACTATATTTGCGGGTATTAGCCCCCGAGCCTTTTTTGTTGATCACTATTTTGTATCTTCATTTTATTTTGCGAGGTGCTTTGCACCAAGGCGAAATATTTTTGCAAGTTGTATTCGTCGGCAACGTATATATATTGTAACCCAAACGTATCTATAATTTCTTATGTTCCATGCTACTTTATTGATGATACTCACATGTTTTATACACATTATATGTCATTAATATGCATTTTCCGGCACTAACCTATAGACGAGATGCCGAAGGGCCAGTTGCTGTTTTCTGCTATTTTTGGTTTCAGAAATCCTAGTAAGGAAATATTCTCGGAATTGGACGAAATCAACGCCCAGGGTCCTATTTTTGCACGAAGCTTCCAGAAGACCGGAGAGGAAACGAAGTGGGGCCACGAGGTGGCCACACAACAGGGCGGCGCGGCCCAAGCCCTGGCCGCGCCGGCCTACTGTGTGGGCCCCTCGTGACTCTCCCGACTCCGCCCTTCCGCCTACTTAAAGTCTTCGTCGCGAAACCCCCAGTACCGAGAGCCACGATACGGAAAACCTTCCAGAGACGCCGCCGCCGCCAATCCCATCTCGGGGGTTCAGAGATCGCCTCCCGCACCTCCGCCGGAGAGGGGAATCATCTCCCGGAGGTCTCTTCATCGCCATGATCGCCTCCGGATCGATGTGTGAGTAGTCCACCCCCGGACTATGGGTCCATATCAGTAGCTAGATGGTTGTCTTCTCCTCATTGTGCTATCATGTTAGATCTTGTGAGCTTCCTATCATGATCAAGATCATCTATTTGTAATCCTTCATGTTGTGTTTGTTGGGATCCGATGAATATTGAATACTATGTCAAGTTGATTATCAATCTATCATATATGTTATTTATGTTCCTGCATGCTCTCCGTTGCTAGTAGAGGCTCTGGCCAAGTTGATACTTGTGACTCCAAGAGGGGGTATTTATGCTCGATAGTGGGTTCATGCCTCCATTAAATCTGGGACAGTGACGTAAAAGTTCTAAGGTTGTGGATGTGCCGTTGCCACTAGGGATAAAACATCGATGCTTTGTCTAAGGATATTTGTGTTGATTACATTACGCACCATACTTAATGCAATTTTCTCGTTGTTTACAACTTAATACCGGAGGGGGTTCGGATGATAACCCGAAGGTGGACTTTTTAGGCATAGATGCATGCCGGATAGCGGTCTATATACTTTGTCGTAATGCCCCGATTAGATCTCATAGTACTCATCATGATATATGTATGTGCATTGTTATACCTTCTTTATTTGTCAATTGCCCAACTCGTAATTTGTTCACCCAACATCCGTTTATCTTATGGGAGAGACACCACTAGTGAACCGTGGACCCCGGTCCTATTCTTTACATCTGAAATACAATCTACCGCAATTGTTCTTTATCGTTCTTCGCAAACAATCATCATCTTCCACACAATACGTTTAATCCTTTGTTTACAGCAAGCCGGTGAGATTGACAACCTCACTGTTACGTTGGGGCAAAGTTCTGTGATTGTGTTGTGTAGGTTCCACGTTGGCGCCGGAATCCCTGGTGTTGCGCCGCACTACACTCCGCCACTGATACGTCCAATTTGCATCACTATTTTATATCATAATTTGCTGTTATTCATTGATATATTTCATATTGGGACACAATACTTATGTTATTTCATCTATTTTGCATGTTTCATGATTATTTGGAGATCGAGCACCGGAGCCAGGATTCTCGCTGGAAAAAGCACCGTCAGATGCAATATTTCGGAAGATCAACTCGTGGAAGGAAGTTTTGCGTAAACTCCTATTTTTCCGGATGACG
>NC_061512.1:131329505-131386073 GCF_022539505.1 Lolium rigidum
AAACACGCACAAGTCTTTGGAACGGCCGGTAGCTTCGTCAAGTCGGAGAGCCTTGAGCCGTTAGATCGGCCCAGGGTGGGGCCGCACGGGGCGCGGCTCACTCCCACGACCGTCTCGTCTTGACGGGTAAGGATCAGGGGAACACGGCGGAGCAGCCATCCATCTATCGGCGCGTGTGGGCCGTTTTTTGTTTCATGATTTTATACGGCGGTCTTTGCCAATGACAAATGGGGCCGCTTCTATGGGAACCGCGCAGCCAATGACCCGGTGGGGTCGTATATTTTCGGTAAAAGACATATATTGCCGCTTTGTGGAAGTACACGCAGCCAAGCCCGATTAGGGTCGTGTTATTTAGGGAAACTCATATTCCGCAGCTCACCGTAGGACCTCCGCGGCCAATGACCGATGGGGTCGTCTATTTTCGGGAAAAGACATATATTGCCGCTCGTGGGAGCAGCATGACCAATGACCGGTGGGGTCGTCTATCTTGTTTAGGGAACGCATATATTGCCGCTCTGTGGGGCACTCTGCCCACCAATGACCGGTGGGAGTCGTCTATTTTCAAGGAAAGGAGCATATGTGCCGCTGCAGTGGGGCTGCCGCATGCCAATGACTTGATGCGGGTCGTCTATTTGTTAGAGAAACTCGCTATATTCTTGTAGAGGGCCTCGCATTGGCCTAGCCAGATGGGTCGCCTACCTTTCAGCAGACCCATATGTTACCGCTAGTGGGGCTACTGCGTAATGACCGGTGGGTGATCTATTTCGGGGAACGCATATATTGCCGCTCTGGCGGGGCTGCAGCGACCATGACCGATGTGGGTCGTCTATTTATTTAGAGAGAAAAAAATCATATCTTGCGCTCGATATATGTCTTTAGAGAATAGTCCTGCAGAGAGAAGCAACCAGGTTCAGCTAATTAATTATTCTTAAGCTAGACCGGAGAACCGGCGCGGCGCTTTCGTTCCCCGCCAGTCGGACGGAGCAGCCATCGCGGCGGCAGCGCGGCGCCTAAATCAGCGCCAGCCCACGGCTGTCCCCGGCGGCGTCGGACCGGCTATCGCCGCGCCCCGTCAACCATGGCTCCGGCGCTTGTTTCGATGCGCACGCATTGTACCCCTTGGCCAGGAGAGTCCGCCGCCATGCGCGATCCCGCCCGGCCCACGCCAGTAGGAGTTGTTCCGCAGCGCCAAGTTGGTGAGACCTCGCTGCCGCCTCCACCGCCCCTAGTCGGTCCGGTTCCACGTAGTGCTGTTGGAGTTTGCGGGTGCGAAATAGTCCTCCAATGTCTCGTCGTAGCGGGTACACCCGGCCGAGGTGTGGGGATTCGATCATGCTCGTTGAGCCCGCGTTCTACTTCTCCTACCTCGTTCGGAAGTGCGGGTATATAGCTTCGGCTCTGCAGCCTGCCTCACAGATTGGGTAGATGGTGAAGTTCCGCCATGGCTTTTGTTGAGGGTGATTTCGAGTTGTTCTTTTTTTCCATTATTGTTACAGATTAGCCGGGCAATCCGATGATCCATGGTACATTGCGCACCAAGATGAGATCAACCCGGTTGGTTGTAGCCGGAGGATGGATTTGGAGGAGAAGGTGGCCAATTTGGGTGATGGAATTGGCCCGTAAAACGACGATATTCGAGGTCTGAAGCGTATTGTGGAGGAAGAAAGAAGAATTCCAGGCTTAATCGCAGGGAGAAGTTGAGAGTTGAGACGAGATCTTGTCGTATTTGATCAAGTGGTAGAAAATCTAGAACATGAACTTAAAGTGATGGGAGAGGAGAAAAGTAGATTCATCGTACGGTTTATTAGGTGTCATCCTGTCCCTAGCGAGTTATGTGGTTGGTAGACGATTTGTACAAGATTGTTATTCGGTAGATGGCTCTTTCCACTGGCTATTTTGTTGTGGCTCTAAGCCTTTGTATTTCGGTGTACAATTTCTCTACTTGGTGCTCGTAATACACTTACGATAATTTTAGCATGCATGGACATTTATAAAGTGAAGGGATCCCAAGTAATGTATCGACCTCGGATCAAATACATATCAATATCTTCCCAATCAAAGTTGGGATAGAATTCAAATCATACATACGGATGTACATGGACACATCAGAACGTGAAGACTTTTCGAGACGGAGGTAGTAGTTAGAACAATTTTATCCCATTTGGAAATTGAAAAATACAAATTTATAATAATTTATCCCAATTTGCGGCGTCGAACACGGTCGCGCGAAATGGGCAAGAAGAAAGGCGGGACGACGGGGCGGGGCGGGGGGTGGTCGTGGGCCATGGCTTGTTCAGAGCGATGTTATCGGCGATGGCTTCAATGTTCGTGGCATCGATGACCGAGTGTCGGAACCGCCGCTGTCTTGGTGTACTTCATCGAGCGGCCTTGGTCTGCCGGAGGGCGGGATCGGCGGCTTTGCGGCGCGGTTGTAGACGATGGCTTCAATCGTCTTGGCATCGATCGCACTCTCGGCTTGCCGGAAGTGGACATCCAAACGAACTCAGAGCATTGAAGGCGTCGTGCAACGCCGTCGAAGCGATGTTGTAGGCGATGGCTTCAATGTTCGTGGCATCGTGACCTTGTCGGCACGGCCGCGCGTCTTGGTGTTCTTCATCATTCAGCAGTCTGAGAATAGAATCGAAAGTGAGACGAGAGAGAGACATTTGAACTATTTCGACGGTTAGATCCTCACCAGAGCACTCTTAGATCCACGAGCGCACGCATAGTTAGATACCGCAGCGCGCCGCATGCAGTTAGATCCGCGCCACCCTCTACCTCAACCTGCCTGCAGTTAAATCCGCCTGCACGCCGCCGCGCCGCCGCTGCCTGCGGTTAGATCGCGTGCCGCCGCCGCATCGCCCGCCGCATACGGTTAGATCTACAACGCCGCCCTTACCTTGCGCCTGCTGCCAGCGCGCCACCTTAGCAGTTAGATCAAGCGCCAGCCGCCCGGCCACGCCGTAGTAAGAGGAAATCGAGAGAGGAGGATGCGACTAGGGCCAATGCGGCGCGGGGTTGGTAGGTATGTGCTGCAGCTGCTGTCCTCCGTATCGTCCATCGTGGTAAAGGAGAGAGATCTGAGCCGTCAGATCATAAATGATCGAGCGGTGCAAGCGGTCGTTGAGCTTTCATCCAACCAAGATCCGTGTGACATACATCTCACGACCCGTCGAAGTCGGCCGGAGTGAGTGAGTTAGGAAAGCCCGAATTAGAAACTAAGAGGGGAAAGTGAGGAAATGTTTATCGGAAGGGCAAAAGCTGAGTATGGCCGAGTAAAACAAGTGGGCGGTGGAGAAGAAGCGAGTAACACTAAGTAAAGCGGGGGCACCCAATAATAAACGGACTAAAGGAAATTGAAGCTTTTGGCATAAAATTGTAAAATTGTGTTATTTTGAGCATTATATTACATTTTGACGACTAGATATTGTTTGCAAATCAAAGATACACAAGTGTGACGAATTTGGACTCATTTGGACAAAGTTTGTAAGCATAGTGGGTATTTGGGAGGTGTATTGACGAAAACCCACCTTCTAACTTCATATCTAATGGCCTCATGGACTAGGAAGTGGTTTTGAAGCTTTTGGCATAAAAACTTCATATCTCTATTTCCTTTTCCATTATTATTTCTCTAGGTTGTAGGTAACATAACAAGGCTCCATGGGAAGGTTCCACCATGTTTTGAATTATTTTGAATTGAACCCTAAAACCCTAAAACCCTAAACCCTAGAGAAAATGATAAATGTGGCTTAAATGTGGCATACAAAATTGTTCATACAAATTCAAATTGTTGAACACAAATGACAACAACAAACATGTGACGCCCCGGAACCGGTACCATGAGGATTCCAGCGAACCCGCCGAAATCCGCATGATATCGATTCAGAGACGCCCTCCGACCCGACGTGCGCGACGAATCACACACGTGATGCCAGAGGAATTAACACGAGCGGTAACATTACATCAGGATTACAATAGAGCCCACAAGATACATATATATTACAACAACGACTCCAACGAGTCAAGATACAAATATACAATACAAAGATCCAAATCATACAGAAGATCGAATACGTCCGAGTACGGACAAGATACAAATTGGACTAAGAGTCCTAAAAATAACCAGTGGCGTCCATAACCCTGCCCAGTGCCAAGCCGGAAGGGTAACCTTGCTAACGTCATCTTCATCGAACATATCTTCATACCTGCCCGGTTATATCCCGTAGAAGCGAGCAATAAGTACGGGTTCGTACTTAACAAGACTTCAAGACGTATAAGCATTCGTCAACCAGTCGTCCTTTGTACTTGAGGAACGCAGGGGACTTAGAGGACGCAAGAGGAACATCATAGGCAATATGGTGGGGTTAAGCGGCAACGCGCAAGCACTAAAAACCTATAGAGACACTCTACAACAGTCGTCTATCAGAGAAGGTGAGAGAGTGTAACTAACAGTTCTATACTCTGCAAACATAACACAGCCGATGTGTTCCCCCTTCGCAAAGAGGTACTGGCAAAGGCACTCACACTGTTGTCAAGTTTTAACCAGTTATTATTTAAGTTGTTCTATCTTACTAGCAAGTTATTATGATTGAAACAGCAGGTGTAAGTTGTCTATGGTCGAGTCATACAGCTCCAAGTCGTCCATAACCGCGGACACGGCTTATCGATAAGATTGTAACCCTGCAGGGGTGCCCAAATGTGCCCACACGCACGCTCAACCCACTTACGACAGGTGGATATCACGACACGCACTCTCCTTCACTACAACAATGTCCAGGAAGCCACCTAACTAAGTTAACCCGTATCGAAATCCGGCCGTGCTCCGATGCGGACTTAGCTGTTTGCGTCTACGGCTAAGAGGATCAGAGCCCACTGGAGGATGACCTCTTAACAATACGTACCGCATCCTACGAGCGTGCAAGAGACAACGGGGTTACAAGGCAACACGGCTTCCCCAATAGTAACATCATATCATCTGACCACAAAGAAACATGCTTGCACGCCCGGGAGAAGCAAAACAAACATCCAAACTAGTTGTGGCCACTGGACAAAGCTGTAGATTCCGGCAGTGGTCGAGGGGAGACCCGGTAAGCATACCCACGTGTGGTTAGAGCGCTCAGTCTCGGAACAGATAACAAGAACTCGGGTCCTAATTATTATAGAAACACAAGTGAGCCGTCACAAAACGAGCAGCTGACCCACCGATGCCTCCGCTAAACAAATATCAACAATTAAAGTAACCATGATTCTTCCCAACATATAACCCGATAAGATAACAATAACGGTAACGAGATAAAACAGCACTAGCATGCACTACGACTCGCAAGGCAGACTCGATAACCAAACAATAGCTGTAGGAGGTGATGGTGGCAATATGGGCTGCTTGAGGTAACAAGTGGAAGGGACACGTGACAAGAACGCAACTTAAGTCTAGCATGAGGGAGAAAGCAAAATAAAATAGGTGAGCGACTTCTGCAGGGGCAGGAGTATAGGGGAAATGCTTGCCTGTTAAAGCTTGCCGAGGGACATCCGTAGGACTTGTCGTATCTCACCACACCACTTCGTGATCCTATCCGGGAAGAAGCAAAGCGCTACAACAACCAACGGATGCACATCTTACTACTACGGCAAAAGAATCAGCATGATCATGATATGATATACATGGCATGGTAAACATGATGCGATGCAGCTTATCCATATTAATCGGAGTCGGAACCCCGGACAAACAATTAAGGTTTGAGTTGCATTTCTACCGGCAAATTTAAGGGTTGATTAGCATGGCATATACATGGCAAGGGTGAACTACTTCAAAATTAAATGGAACCGGGACAACATTTATATAATATCCCACATATTCCATATGTTACATATTAGGTGGTAATGCAAACTAGCACGCAATTATATGATACATGATGCAACAGCAAGCATGGATGGCATATTCATGTTCAGCACATTTTTCTGATCAATTTTCATATAGAACACTTTTAAAATGGAGTTACCATGTAAAAGTTATTAAAGGAATAGGGTTTTGTTATTTTAAAATAGCTGAACAGATTTTATTTAATATGGGAAGGACTCGAAAACAAAAACAGATCGGGGGGGAGGACCCCAGGATACTTTTGAATATATGCAGGGGGTTTTCTTGGAAATAGATGCTGGCAGGGACTGCGGGTTGATAGAATAAAGGATGCAGGGGCCTAGGTGCAAAACGGAATAGATCGCGGATCTCGGAAGGAATATGCTCACCGAGGGGAAACTACCCACGGTCGGCCGACGGGTGGGGCCCAGGTGGCCACGCTGGCGCCACGCTGGCGAAGCTTGGTCGACGCGCGGGATGCCGCTCGCGGCGAGGAGGAGGCGGTGACTGCGGCTCGGCGTCGCGCGGGCGGGCGCCTCGGTGGGTTCCAGGAAGCGAGGTTGGGCGTCGGGGATGCGCCTCGCGGGCGCGGACCATCTGGAGGCGGCGCCGCTGTCGGGGGGGCGCCGGAAGCTTGACGACGGTGAGGATCTGCGGCGGAGGAGGTCGACTTCGAGGTGAAGAGGGCAAAACGGAAGCAAAACAGATGAGGATGATGTCCAGGGGGTGCGCGTGCTCACCCGCAAGCTCAACGTGCAGACGCCAGCGCTGGAGGAGGAAGGAGCTCGCCGTATTCGGCGAAATCCCGTGCCGGGGACGGAGAAGAAACGGCGAAAACTGCGGCGAATGGGGGCGCCTCAGGTCGATTCCTTCGACGGAGACGATCAACACAGCGAGGCGGTGCCAGGGGTGGCCTCAGATTGGAAGGGGAGGGTGTAACGCGGCCGCGCCATGGCGAGGAGCTCACGGTACTGTGGGGTGTCTCTCGTCTCTCGGTGGCTTGCGGAAGAAGAAGAAAGGAGGCGAGAGAGGCGTGCACAAGGGGAAAGAAAGGAGAGAGATTAGGTGGGAGGATAAGAGAGGGGAGGGAGCAGGTGGAGGCCAGGCTGGTGGAGAGAGGGGAAGGACCACGGCAACGCTCACGCCATCCTCGTGCTCTCTCTGGGGATGACGACAAGGACAGGAGAGAAAAGATCGAAGGGGTACGACCATGATGGTGGGCTGCCAGGAAAAGAGAGACGGGCCGCCAGGTGGGCTGTCGCGGAGGAAGGAAAAGGCCGGGAGGAGGAGAGGAAGCTGGGCTGCCTTGGGCTGCTGCTGCGATTGGGCTGCTCCGGGAATAAAGAGAAAAGGCCTGAGAGAGAAGAACAAGGTCCAGGAAAGGTTATGGTTGCTATTTTCTTTTTTTAATCTTTTTTTTTCTATTTTGAAAACTGTTTTGTAAATGATTTGAAATCAAATCAAATAAATTTTGAATTTGAAACAGAGAGATGAAATAGACAAAACAAAATATTTAGGTTTATAAAATAGTTTTATTTAATAAAATCATGGATGATATGATGCATATGCTATGATGATGCACACAAGAAAAACACAAACAGATCTAATAGGGGTGCTACCCTGGGCCGTTACAATCGACACCACTAACAAGGAATCTCGCCCCGAGATTCCACGTCAACCTAAGGGGGAGTTGGTTAAACTAATGGATCTTCTTGTACCATGTTGACAACCACCCGACCTTGGCGTGGAACCTTCTTCTGATGAAGTGTTGATCTTCTCGACACCACTAACAAGACTTCTTGCTCCATGCTAATCGGCGACACCACTAATAAGAAGTCGGTTTTTCGCTGTTGATGATTGACTTCCGTCGGGATCCTCCGAAGATCGAACCTATTAGGATAAGGCAAAGATCGTCCAACCCACGTAGAGACCTATGACTCAGAGAAGCAGATAAGAGAAGATTCAAAACTCGCGAAGGTAAGAGGAGAAGGAATAGAGGTAAGAAGAAAAATGCAGAGCTAATCAGAACTATCCAACGAATTTTAGAAAATAGTTTGGACTCTCTAAACTCAACGACCGTTGGCAAGGTTATCCTACAGGATGGACTAGTGGGGTATCGTCAACCTGAGGCTCTGATACCAACTTGTGACGCCCCGGAACCGGTACCATGAGGATTCCAGCGAACCCGCCGAAATCCGCACGATATCGATTCAGAGACGCCCTCCGACCCGACGTGCGCGACGAATCACACACGTGATGCCAGAGGAATTAACACGAGCGGTAACATTACATCAGGATTACAATAGAGCCCACAAGATACATATATATTACAACAACGACTCCAACGAGTCAAGATACAAATATACAATACAAAGATCCAAATCATACAGAAGATCGAATACGTCCGAGTACGGACAAGATACAAATTGGACTAAGAGTCCTAAAAATAACCAGTGGCGTCCATAACCCTGCCCAGGCCAAGCCGGAAGGGTAACCTTGCTAACGTCATCTTCATCGAACATATCTTCATACCTGCCCGGTTATATCCCGTAGAAGCAGCAATAAGTACGGGTTCGTACTTAACAAGACTTCAAGACGTATAAGCATTCGTCAACCAGTCGTCCTTTGTACTTGAGGCACGCAGGGGACTTAGAGGACGCAAGAGGAACATCATAGGCAATATGGTGGGGTTAAGCGGCAAAGCGCAAGCACTAAAAACCTATAGAGACACTCTACAACAGTCGTCTATCAGAGAAGGTGAGAGAGTGTAACTAACAGTTCTATACTCTGCAAACATAACACAGCCGATGTGTTCCCCCTTCGCAAAGAGGTACGGCAAAGGCACTCACACTCGTTGTCAAGTTTTAACCAGTTATTATTTAAGTTGTTCTATCTTACTAGCAAGTTATTATGATTGAAACAAGCAGGTGTAAGTTGTCTATGGTCGAGTCATACAGCTCCAAGTCGTCCATAACCGCGGACACGGCTTATCGATAAGATTGTAACCCTGCAGGGGTGCCCAAATGTGCCCACACGCACGCTCAACCCACTTACGACAGGTGGATATCACGACACGCACTCTCCTTCACTACAACAATGTCCAGGAAGCCACCTAACTAAGTTAACCCGTATCGAAGTCCGGCCGTGCTCCGATGCGGACTTAGCTGTTTGCGTCTACGGCTAAGAGGATCAGAGCCCACTGGAGGATGACCTCTTAACAATACGTACCGCATCCTACGAGCGTGCAAGAGACAACGGGGTTACAAGGCAACACGGCTTCCCCAATAGTAACATCATATCATCTGACCACAAAGAAACATGCTTGCACGCCCGGGAGAAGCAAAACAAACATCCAAACTAGTTGTGGCCACTGGACAAAGCTGTAGATTCCGGCAGTGGTCGAGGGGAGACCCGGTAAGCATACCCACGTGTGGTTAGAGCGCTCAGTCTCGGAACAGATAACAAGAACTCGGGTCCTAATTATTATAGAAACACAAGTGAGCCGTCACAAAACGAGCAGCTGACCCACCGATGCCTCCGCTAAACAAATATCAACAATTAAAGTAACCATGATTCTTCCCAACATATAACCCGATAAGATAACAATAACGGTAACGAGATAAAACAGCACTAGCATGCACTACGACTCGCAAGGCAGACTCGATAACCAAACAATAGCTGTAGGAGGTGATGGTGGCAATATGGGCTGCTTGAGGTAACAAGTGGAAGGGACACGTGACAAGAATGCAACTTAAGTCTAGCATGAGGGAGAAGGCAAAATAAAATAGGTGAGCGACTTCTGCAGGGGCAGGAGTATAGGGGAAATGCTTGCCTGTTAAAGCTTGCCGAGGGACATCCGGAGGACTTGTCGTATCTCACCACACCACTTCGTGATCCTATCCGGGAAGAAGCAAAGCGCTACAACAACCAACGGATGCACATCTTACTACTACGGCAAAAGAATCAGCATGATCATGATATGATATACATGGCATGGCAAACATGATGCGATGCAGCTTATCCATATTAATCGGAGTCGGAACCCCGGACAAACAATTAAGGTTTGAGTTGCATTTCTACCGGCAAATTTAAGGGTTGATTAGCATGGCATAGACATGGCAAGGGTGAACTACTTCAAAATTAAATGGAACCGGGACAACATTTATATAATATCCCACATATTCCATATGTTACATATTAGGTGGTAATGCAAACTAGCACGCAATTATATGATGCATGATGCAACAGCAAGCATGGATGGCATATTCATGTTCAGCACATTTTTCTGATCAATTTTCATATAGAACACTTTTAAAATGGAGTTACCATGTAAAAGTTATTAAAGGAATAGGGTTTTGTTATTTTAAAATAGCTGAACAGATTTTATTTAATATGGGAAGGACTCGAAAACAAAAACAGATCGGGGGGGAGGACCCCGGGTTACTTTTGAATATATGCAGGGGGTTTTCTTGGAAATAGATGCTGGCAGGGACTGCGGGTTGATAGAATAAAGGATGCAGGGGCCTAGGTGCAAAACGGAATAGATCTGGATCTCAGAAGGAATATGCTCACCGAGGGGGAAACTACCCACGGTCGCTGACGGGTGGGGCCCAGGTGGCCACGCTGGCGCCACGCTGGCGAAGCTTGGTCGACGCGCGGGATGCCGCTCGCGGCGAGGAGGAGGCGGTGACTGCGGCTCGGCGTCGCGCGGGCGGGCGCCTCGGTGGGTTCCAGGAAGCGAGGTTGGGCGTCGGGGATGCGCCTCGCGGGCGCGAACCAACTGGAGGTGGTGCCGTTGTCGGGGGGCGCCGGAAGCTTGACGGCGGTGAGGATCTGCGGCGGAGGAGGTCGGCTTCGAGGTGAAGAGGGGCAAAACGGAAGCAAAACGGATGTGGATGATGTCCAGGGGGTGTGCGTGCTCACCCGCAAGCTCAACGTGCGTGACGCCGGCCGCCGGAGGAGGAAGGAGCCGCCGAATTCGACGAAATCCCGTGCCGGGGACGGAGGAGAAACGGCGAAAACCACGGCGTTTGGGGGCGCCTCAGGTCGATCCCTTCGACGGAGACGATAAACACAGCGAGGCGGTGCCAGGGGTGGCCTCAGATTGGAAGGGGAGGGTGTAACGCGGCCGCGCCATGGCGAGGAGCTCACGGTACTGTGGGGTGTCTCTCGTCTCTCGGTGGCTTGCAGAAGAAGAAGAAAGGAGGCGAGAGAGGCGTGCACAAGGGGAAAGAAAGGAGAGAGATTAGGTGGGAGGATAAGAGAGGGGGGGAGCAGGTGGAGGCCAGGCTGGTGGAGAGAGGGGAAGGACCACGGCAACGCTCACGCCATCCTCGTGCTCTCTCTGGGGATGACGACAAGGACAGGAGAGAAAAGATCGAAGGGGTACGACCATGATGGTGGGCTGCCAGGAAAAGAGAGACGGGCCGCCAGGTGGGCTGCTGCGGAGGAAGGAAAAGGCCAGGAGGAGGAGAGGAAGCTTGGCTGCCTTGGGCTGCTGCTGCGATTGGGCTGCTCCGGGAATAAAGAGAAAAGGCCTGAGAGAGAAGAACAAGGTCCAGGAAAGGTTATGGTTGCTATTTTCTTTTTTTTAATCTTTTTTTTCTATTTTGAAAACTGTTTTGTAAATGATTTGAAATCAAATCAAATAAATTTTGAATTTGAAACAGAGAGATGAAATAGACAAAACAAAATATTTAGGTTTATAAAATAGTTTTATTTAATAAAATCATGGATGATATGATGCATATGCTATGATGATGCACACAAGAAAAACACAAACAGATCTAATAGGGGTGCTACCCTGGGCCGTTACAAAACACCTCTCAAAACTTTACTTTTATTCTATTTATATGATTTCAAAATTGAAAAAGCTCTAGCACATGATTTAATCTCTACTTCCCTCTGCGAAGGGCCTGTCTTTTACTTTATGTTGAGTCAGTAAACCTATTTCCCTCCATCTCAAGCAAGCATTTGAGTTGTTGTGATCAAACCATTATATTGTGATTTGCTTCATCATGTCTTTACTCTTTCTTGTTTAGTACAAGTTTTACCTTGAATGAATATAGCTTTGAAAGTCATCAATGATTAATATGATTGAGTATGCAAGTTTACCATAAGCTTTAATATGAGAGCGCTGCTCAATAGATGAATATAATCTGTTAAATGTTCTCTGACCAAGAACAAAGTTTGCCATCACCAATTATGATTCCTTATGCACCTTTATTTGTGATTACCTTATACTTGTTTCGAGTTGAGTTATATGAGGAAGTTGTTTACTATAATGTCTTGTGTGAATGAATATGATGCTTCTCGTCCGTATTTTATTTATCGACTCTTCACTCCATAAACATGTGGTCCTGTTTACCGAGTTCAGTTTCGCTTGGGGACAAGCGAAGTCTAAGCTTGGGGGGAGTTGATACGTCCAATTTGCATCACTATTTTATATCATAATTTGTTGTTATTCATTGATATATTTCATATTGGGACACAATACTTATGTTATTTCATATATTTTGCATGTTTCATGATTATTTGGAGATCGAGCACCGGAGCCAGGATTCTGCTGGAAAAAGCACCGTCGGGATGCAATATTTCGGAAGATCAAGCTGTGGAAGGAAGTTTTACGAAACTCCTATTTTTCCGGATGACGAGAGGAAGCCGAAGGGGGAGCCAGCTGGACCCAGGGTGGGCCCACACCATAGGGTGGCGCGGCCCATGGCCTGGTCGCGCCACCATGTGGTCTGGGCCCCCTCGGCCTCTTTCGCCTCCTTTTCTTCGCGAAACCCTTCGTCCCGAAGACCTAAGCCAGAGAGGAATCCTCACGAAGGGTTACAGCCGCCTCTGCGGGGCGGAGAACACCAGAGAGAAAAGAGCTCTCCGGCGGGCAGGAATCCGCCGGGGAAATTCCTTCCCGGAGGGGGAAATCGACGCCATCGTCACCGCCATCGAGCTGGACATCATCTCCATCACCATCATCATCATCTCCACCATCATCACCGCCATCTCCACCGCTGGACATCGTCACCGCTGTAGCAATTTGGGTTTGATCTTGATTGTTTGATAGGGGAAACTCTCCCGGTACTGATTTCTACTTGTTGTTTATGCTATTGAGTGGAACCATTGAACCAAGGTCTATGTTCAGATTGTCATTCATCATCATATCACCTCTGATCATGTTCCATATGATGTCTCGTGAGTAGTTCGTTTAGTTCTTGAGGACATGGGTGAAGTCTAATTGTTAGTAGTGAACTATGGTTGAGTAATATTCAATGTTATGATATTTAAGTTGTGGTGTTATTCTTCTAGTGGTGTCGTGTGAACGTCGACTACACGACACTTCACCATTTATGGGCCTAGGGGAATGCATCTTGTACTCGTTTGCCAATTGCGGAGTTGCCGGAGTGACGAAACCCGAGCTCCCGTTGGTATATCGATGCAGGAGGGATCGCAGGATCTCAGAGTTTAAGGCTGTGGTTATATTTATCTTAATTACTTTCTTGTAGTTGCGGATGCTTGCAAGGGGTATAATCACAAGTATGTATTAGTCCTAGGAAGGGCGGTACATTAGCATAGGTTCACCCACACAACAATTATCAAAACAATGAAGATTAATCAGCCGTATGTAGCGAAAGCACTAGACTAAAATCCCGTGTGTCCTCGAGAACGTTTGGTCATTATAAGTAAACAAACCGGCTTGTCCTTTGTGCTAAAAAGGATTGGGCCACTCGCTGCAATTATTTCTCTCGCATTTTACTTACTCGTACTTTATTTATCTGTTACATCAAACCCCCCCCCCCCCCCGAATATTTGTCTGTGAGCATTTACAGGGAAACCTTCATCGAAACTGCTTGTCAACACCTTCTGCTCCTCGTTGGGATCGACATTCTTACTTATCGAAGATACTACGATACACCCCCGATGTCTACGGGAGCTTCTATTCTTGTAGACAGTGTTGGGCCTCCAAGAGCAGAGGTTTGTAGAACAGCAGCAAGTTTCCCTTAAGTGGATACCCAAGGTTTATCGATCTCGGGGAGGAAGAGGTCAAAGATATCCCTCTCATGCAACCCTGCAACCACAAAGCAAGAAGTCTCTTGTGTCCCCAACACACCTAATAGGTGCACTAGTTCGGCGAAGAGATAGTGAAATACAGGTGGTATGAATAAGTAGTAGCAACGGCACCGAAAAAGTGCTTTGCCCGGAGACGGTAAACAAGCGAGTAGTAACGCAGACAGTAGTAACGCGAGTAAAACAATAAACAAGCAGCGATAGCGATATTTAGGAACAAGGCCTAGGGATTAGACTTTCACTAGTGGACACTCTCAACTTTGATCACATAACGGAATAGATAAATGCATACTCTACACTTTTGTTGGATGATGAACACATTGCGTAGGATTACACGAACCCTCAATGCCGGAGTTAACAAGCTCCACAATAATGCTCATATTTTAGTAACCTTTAGTGTAAGATAGATCAAAAGACTAAACCAAGTACTAGCATAGCATGCACACTTGTCACCTTCATGCATATGTAGGAGGAATAGATCACATCAATATTATCATAGCAATAGTTAACTTCGCAATCTACAAGAGATCATGATCATAGCATAAACCAAGTACTAACACGGTGCACACACTTGTCACCTTTACACACGTGCGAGGAGGAATAAAACTACTTTAATAACACATCACTAGAGTAGCACATAGATAAATTGTGATACAAAACATATTGCAATCATAAAGAGATATAAATAAGCACTTCACTACGCCATTCATAACGGTGAGTAAGTATTACGTGAAATATAGCCTAAGAGACCCACACGGTGCACACACTCGTCACCTTTACACACGTGGGACAAGGAGTCTCCGGAGATCACATAAGTAAAACTCACTTGACTAGCACAATGACATCTAGATTACAAGCATCATCATATGAATCTCAATCATGTAAGGCAGCTCATGAGATTATTGTATTGAAGCACATAGGAGAGAGATGAACCACATAGCTACCGGTACAGCCCCGAGCCTCGATGGAGAACTACTCCTCCTCATGGGAGCAGCAGCGGTGATGAAGATGGCGGTGGAGATGGCAGCGGTGTCGATGGAGAAGCCTTCCGGGGGCACTTCCCCGCTCCGGCAGGGTGCCGGAACGGAGACTCCTGTCCCCCGGATCTTGGCTTCGCGATGGCGGCGGCTGCGGAAGGTTTTCCGTATCGTGGTTCTTCGTATCGGGGTTTTCTCGACGGAGGCTTTAAATAGGCGGAAGGGCAGCGTCGGAGGGTCGAAGAGGCGGCGGCACCATAGGCCGGCGCGGCCGGGGCCCGAGCCGCGCCACCCTATCATCCGGGGCCCACAGGGCCCCCTCTGGCGGCTCTCGGGTGTTCTGGATGCTTCCGGTGAAAATAGGAACCTGGGTCTTGATTTCGTCCGATTCCGAGAATATTTCGTTACTAGGATTTCGACACCAAAAACAGCAGAAAATAGCAAGCGGCACTTCGGCATCTTGTTAATAGGTTAGTTCCAGAAAATGCACGAATATGACATAAAGTGTGCATAAAACATGTAGGTATCATCAATAATATGGCATAGAACATAAGAAATTATCGATACGTCGGAGACGTATCAACCCCCTATACTTGTGGGTCATCAGCCACCAACAACCTTCAACGTGCTTCTTGGCTCCTACTGGTTCGATAACCTTGGTTTCTTACTGAGGGAAAACTTGCTGCTGTGCGCATCACACCTTCCTCTTGGGGTTCCCAACGGACGTGTCAACTACGCGCATCAAGACTGTTTTCTGGCGCCGTTGCCGGGGAACTGAAGAAAAGTTACTCCACAAAGATTTCTAACTGCCACGTCAACTGCACGCCAAGCAATCGTTCTACGGCGCCGTTGCGGGGAGATCAAGACACGCTGCAAGGGGAGTCTCCCACATCCAATCTCTTTACTTTGTTTTTGTCTTGCTTTGTTTTACTTTATTTACTGCTTTGTTTGCTTCTTATATCAAAAACACAAAAAAAATAGTTCCTAGTTTTACTTTATTTACTGTCTTGTTCTCTATATCAAAAACACAAAAAAATTAGTTACTTGCATTTACTTTATTTACCTTTAGTTTATTTCATCATGTTTCCTCCTAAGTTCACCCTAAAAGACATACCGGTAGGACGAGGGTCTATAATTGGAAGAGATAATATAGAAGATTTTTTCACTCATGTTAGTACAAGTTGGAGATTTTGAAGATAGACACTTGGTAGAACTTGCTCCTACTTATGAAATTGCTGTTGCTTCTTTAGTACACATGTTGGAAACTAAATTTGTTAATCTCAATCCTATAATCCAACACATGTTTCTCACACTCTGTGATATGGAGGAAGGGGAAAAGAAAGATTTTGTTTTAGAAACCCTTCTTAAAGAATTTGGTGGTGTAGCAAGAGAGGCTAGAAAGGTCTTTATTAAATATAAGATGCTTGGCTCTTATACCAACTTTGCTAGTACCCTTGAAAAGATGGACATGGATAGAATAAGGTACACTAATAATATTAATGATCGTGGGGAGATTAAGACAACAATACCTTGTAAGCTCCTAGGAATGAATGACGCTCTAGAAAATAACTATGGTTGGCTTGTTCTGAAAATTTGTTTGACGAGGATAGCAAGCCGAAGAATAATGAAAAGGGAGCCTCTGAAACTCACATAGATAAGATAAAATGCATAGTTGAGAAAACTCCCAACACCTATGTTGATGCTTCGTCTCTTGATAATACTTGATATACACTTTCTGCGCCTAGCTGAAAGGCGTTAAAGAAAAGCGCTTATGGGAGACAACCCATTATTTTACTTCTGCACCTTTGTTTTATATTTGAGTCTTGGAAGTTGTTACTACTATAGCAAACTCTCCTTATCTTTATTTTATTGCATTGTTGTGCCAAGTAAAGTCTTTGATAGTAAAGCCAATACTAGATTTGGATTACTGCGCAGAAACAGATTTCTTGCTGTTACGAATTTGAGCAGTAGTCTCTGTAGAAAATTTGAAACAATCTGCCAATTTACGTGCGTGATCCTCAGATATGTACGCAACTTTCATTCAATTTGGGCATTTTCATCTGAGCAAGTCTGGTGCCTCTTTAAAATTCGTCTTTACGGACTGTTGTGTTTTGACAGATTCTGCCTTTTGTTTCGCATTGCCTGTTTTGCTATGTTTGATGGATTTCTTTGTTCCATTAAATTTCAGTAGCTTTGTGCAATGTCCAGAAGTGTTAAGAATGATTATGTCACCTCTGAATGTATGAATTATGCACTGACCCTCTAATGAGTTTGTTTTAAGTTTGGTGTGGAGGAAGTTTTCAAGGGTCAAGAGAGGAGGATGATACAATATGATCAAGAAGAGTGAAAAGTCAAAGCTTGGGGATGCCCCCGTGGTTCATCCCTTCATATTTTAAGAAGACTCAAGCGTCTAAGCTTGGGGATGCCCAAGGCATCCCTTCTTCATCGACAACTTATCAGGTCACCTCTAGTGAAACTATATTTTTATTCCGTCACATCTTATGTGCTTTACTTGGAGCGTCTGTTTGTTTTTGTTTTTGTTTTTGTTTCAATAAATCGGATCCTAGCATTCTTTGTTTGGGAGAGAGACACGCTCTGCTGTTTCGTATGAATAAATATGTTCTTAGCTTTATCTTTAATGTTCATTGCGAAAGTTGGACTATTTCATTCATTGTTATATGGTTGGAAACGGAAAATGCCGCATGTGGTAAATGGTATAATGTCTTGAATAATGTGATACTTGGCAATTGTTGTGCTCATATAGATCATGTTTAAGCTCTTGCATCATGTACCTTGCACCCATTAATGAAGAACTACATAGAGCTTGTTAAATTTTGGTTTGCATGATTGATCTCTAGAGTCTAGATATTTTCTGGTTAAGGTGTTTGAACAACAAGGAGACAATATAAAGTCTTATAATAGTTACAATATGTTCATATGTGAGCTTTGCTTGCACCTTTTATACTTGAGTTTGCTTCAAACAACCTTGCTAGCCTAGCCTTGTATTGAGAGGAATTCTTCTCGTGCATCCAAATCCTTGAGCCAATAACCATGCCATTTGTGTCCACCATACCTACCTACCACATGGTATTTCTCCGCCATTCCAAAGTAAATTACTTGAGTGCTACCTTTAAAATTTCTATTCTTTGCCTTTGCAATATATAGCTCATGGGACAAATAGCTTAAAAACTATTGTGGTGAAGAATATGTACTTATGTGTCTTATTTCTTAATAAGTTGCTTGTTGAGCGGTAGCCATGTTTCTGGGGACGCCATCAACTTTTACCTTTGTTCAATATCATGTGAGTTGCTATGCATGTTCGTCTTGTCTGAAGTAAGGGCGATTTTCATGATCAAATGGTTTGAGTATGCATACTGTTAGAGCAGAACATTGGGCCGCTAACTAAAGCCATGATTCATGGTGGAAGTTTCAGTTTGGACAATTAATCCTCAATCTCTTATGAGAATATTATTTGTTGTTGAATGCTTATGCGTTAAAGAGGAGTCCATTATCTGTTGTCTATGTTGTCCCGGTATGGATGTCTAAGTTGAGAAAAATCAAAAGCGAGAAATCCAATGCGAGCTTTCTCCTTAGACCTTTGTACAGGAGGCATAGAGGTACCCCTTTGTGACACTTGGTTGAAACATATGCTATGCAATGATAATCCGTGTTAATCCGAGCTAATTAGGACAAGGTGCGAGCACTATTGGTATACTATGCATGAGGCTTGCAACTTATAAGATATCTTATACATAACACATATGCTTTATTACTACCGTTGACAAAATTGTTTCTTGTTTTCAAAATGAAAAGCTCTAGCACAAATATAGTAATCCATGCTTCCCTCTCGCAAAGGGCCTATCTTCTACTTTATTGTTGAGTCGGTTTGCCTATTCTTTCTATCCCGAGAAGAAAACACTTGTATCAACCTGTGTGCATTGATTCTTACATGTTTACCTATTGCACTTGTTATATTACTTTGTGTTGACAATTATCCATGAGATAAATATGTTGAAGTTGAAAGCAACCGCTGAAACTTATATCTTCCTTTGTGTTCCTTCAATGCTTTTACTTTGAATTTATTGCTTTATGAGTAACTCTTATGCAAGTCTTACTGTTGCTTGTCTTGAAATTATTATTCATGAAAAGTCTTTGCTATATGATTCATTTGTTTACTCATTATCTTCATCATTGCTTCGAATCGCTGCATTCATCTCATATGCTTTACAATAGTATGATCAAGATTATGATAGCATGTCACTTCAGAAATTATCTTTGTTATCGTTTACCTACTCGAGGGCGAGTAGGAACTAAGCTTGGGGATGCTTGATACGTCCCAAACGTATCTATAATTTCTTATGTTCCATGCTACTTTATTGATGATACTCACATGTTTCATACACATTATATGTCATTATTATGCATTTTCCGGCACTAACCTATTGACGAGATGCCGAAGAGCCAGTTGCTATTTTCTGCTGTTTTTGGTTTCAGAAATCCTAGTAAGGAAATATTCTCGGAATTGACGAAATCAACGCCCAGGGTCCTATTTTTGCACGAAGCTTCCAGAAGACCGGAGAGGAAACGAAGTGGGGCCACGAGGTGGCCACACAACAGGGCGGCGCGGCCCAAGCCCTGGCCGCGCCGGCCTACTGTGTGGGCCTCTCGTGACTCTCCCAACTCCGCCCTTCCGCCTACTTAAAGTCTTCGTCGCGAAACCCCCAGTACCGAGAGCCACGATACGGAAAACCTTACAGAGACGCCGCCGCCGCCAATCCCATCTCGGAGGATTCAGGAGATCACCTCCGGCACCCTGCCGGAGAGGGGAATCATCTCCCGGAGGTCTCTTCATCGCCATGATCGCCTCCGGATCGATGTGTGAGTAGTCCACCCCTGGACTATGGGTCCATAGCAGTAGCTAGATGGTTGTCTTCTCCTCATTGTGCTATCATGATAGATCTTGTGAGCTTCCTATCATGATCAAGATCATCTATTTGTAATCCTTCATGTTGTGTTTGTTGGGATCCGATGAATATTGAATACTATGTCAAGTTGATTATCAATCTATCATATATGTTATTTATGTTCCTGGATGCTCTCCGTTGCTAGTAGAGGCTCTGGCCAAGTTGATACTTGTGACTCCAAGAGGGGGTATTTATGCTCGATAGTGGGTTCATGCCTCCATTAAATCCGGGACGATGATGTAGAAAGTTCTAAGGTTGTGGATGTGATGTTGCCACTAGGGATAAAACATCGATGCTTTGTCTAAGGATATTTGTGTTGATTACATTACGCACCATACTTAATGCAATTGTCCATTGTTTACAACTTAATACTGGAGGGGTTCGGATGATAACTCGAAGGTGGACTTTTTACGCATAGATGCATGCCTGGATAGCGGTCTATGTACTTTGTCGTAATGCCCCGATTAGATCTCATAGTACTCATCATGATATATGTATGTGCATTGTTATGCCTTCTTTATTTGTCAATTGCCCAACTGTAATTTGTTCACCCAACATCTCGTTTATCTTGTGGGAGAGACACCACTAGTGAACTGTGGACCCCGGTCCTATTCTTTAAATCCGAAATACAATCTACTGCAATTGTTCTTTACTGTTCTTCGCAAACAATCATCATCTTCCACACAATACGTTTAATCCTTTGTTTACAGCAAGCCGGTGAGATTGACAACCTCACTGTTACGTTGGGGCAAAGTTCTGTGATTGTGTTGTGCAGGTTCCACGTTGGCGCCGGAATCCCTGGTGTTGCGCCGCACTACACTCCACCACCAACAACCTTCAACGTGCTTCTTGGCTCCTACTGGTTCGATAACCTTGGTTTCTTACTGAGGGAAAACTTGCTGCTGTGCGCATCACACCTTCCTCTTGGGGTTCCCAACGGACGTGTCAACTACGCGCATCAACGCAAGCCCCCCAGCCTGTCGAAGAAAAAGATGTATATTTCCACTATCTTTATTATATTGCAGCACCGCGAGTCCGCCTCATTAAAAACCTTTTCCAGCCCCACTCGGTGCCCTGAAAAAGGAAAAGAGTGCGTCTGAAAACTCGCGGCGTTTCAGTACTTTGTACTTTCACAAGGAGGACTATATTTCGACCCTAGGCGTAAAAACGCCTGAGTTGTGCCACGTTCCAAGGATTTGGCTCGGCAACTCCTGACTTCTTGTCCTTTATCCTGTACGCTCCTCCTTCGATTACTTCTGTGACGATGTAAGGGCCAAGCCACGGCGACTCGAGTTTTTCATGGCTCTTTTGATTGAGTCGTAGAACTAAGTCTCCAACCTGAAAGGATCTTGGTCGCAAACATCGACTGTGGTAGTTTTTCAAGTCTTGCTGGTACTTAGTGACCCGTGATAATACTTCGTCTCGAGCTTCGTCAAGTGCATCGACATCGTCTTCCAATGCTTTTCGGAAGCTTCTTCATCGTATTCCGTGACTCTTGGAGAATCATGCTCTATTTCTATCGGCGATCTTGCCTCAGCTCCATGGACCAGAAACAACAGAGTCTCCTGTGTCGCTGTATTTGGTTTTGTTCGGATACTCCACAACACACTCGGCAACTCCTCTGGCCAAGTACGTCGAGCTTTTTCCAATGGTCCTAACAAGCGCTTCTTAATACCGTTGCAGATGATACCATTGGCTTTCTCGACTTGACCGTTGGTCTGCGGGTGCGCAACTGACGCAAAGTGTAGTTTGATGCCCACCTCTGCACAGTATGCCTTGAATTCCTTGGATGTTAAATTACTGCCATTGTCCGTGACGATGCTATGAGGTACTCCAAACCGAAAGACAATGCTTTTCACGAACTTGATTGCCGACGCTCCGTCTGGCGAATTTATCGGCTTTGCTTCTATCCACTTGGTGAATTTGTCGACAGCGACGAGCATATACTCGTATCCTCCTGGCGAGGCCTTGTGTAATATTCCCACCATATCGAGCCCCCATTGAGCAAAGGGCCAAGACAACGGTATTGGCATCAACTCTGCTGCCGGAGAATGAGGCCTTGCGGCAAATCTCTGGCACGCGTCGCAAGTTCGCACTATTTCCTTCGCATCCTCGATTGCTGTAAACCAATAAAATCCTGCTCTGAAAACCTTGGCCGCGATAGCTCGACTGCTTGCATGATGACCACATATTCCTTCGTGTACGTCCTTTAGAATTATTCTTCCTTCTTCGGGTGTGACGCACCTTTGCAACACTCCCGAAATACTTCGTTTGTACAACTCCCCTTTGACCACAGTAAAGGCTTTAGAACGTCTAATAACTCGCCTTGCTTCAACTGGATCATTTGGTATTTCTTTCCTTAGGATGTATGATATGTATGCTTGCATCCATGGAATTTGTACCATCATCACTAAGTCTGGTTCCTCTTCTTCTTCCAATGCTGCTTTCATAGCTCCCGAGGGTTTTTCTTCCTTCTCCTTCTTCTTTGGTTTCTTCGGCTTTGTAGATCTCTCTGCTATCTCCTCCCAGAACACGCCTGGTGGAATCGCGAGACACTGCGCCCGATGATTGCAAGAACATCGGCTTCATCATTACTGAGCCTGCTAATGTGATTTACCTCGCATCCATCAAACAGCTTCTTCAGCTCGTTATACACTTCCTTGTATGCTATCATACTTTCGTTGACTGCATCACATTGATTCATAACCTGCTGAGCCACCAACTGCGAGTCGCCAAAGATTTTTAGTCGGGTTGCGCCACAAGCCTTCGCCATCTTCATCCCGTGTATGAGAGCTTCGTATTCTGCCTCAATATTAGATGCGTTTGGGAACGTCATCCGTAAGATGTACTTTAATTTGTCGCCTTTAGGTGATATTAGTATCACGCCTGCTCCAGCTCCTTCTAATCTCTTGGACCCGTCGAAGTTCATAGTCCAGGTTCTCGATAAATCGGGGGGGGGGCCCGTATTTTGTAGCTCCATCCACTCTGCGATGAAGTCCGGTAAAATTTGCGACTTTATTGCTTTTCTTTTCTCGTACGTGCTGTCCCGAGGGGAAAGCTCTATTCCCCAAAGGGAGACACGACCCGTAGCCTCTGGATTGTTTAATATATTGGATAAAGGCGCCTCGTTGACCACTATTACCGGGTGCGCCGAAAAATAGTGTCGCAACTTTCTTTCTGTTGTAAACACTCCATATGGTAGCTTCTGGTATTGCGGGTACCGCTGTTTTGAAGGCGATAATACTTCACTGATGAAATATACTGGCCTCTGTACTCCATGGAGTTTTCCTTCTTCCTCCCTTTCGACTACGAGTCTTTGTCTTGACCACCTGAGGTGTGGCTGTAATGTATAGCAAGAGGGGTTCCTTCTCCTTGGGCGCCACCAAGATTGGTGGTGTCGAGATTGTGCGTTTGAGATCCTCGAAAGCTCTGTCCGCTTCTTCGTTCCACTGAAACTTCTCTCTTTGCTTAATCAAAGCATAAAACGGTAACACCTTTTCTCCCAGCTTGGCGACGAATACAGCTTAAAGCTGCGACTCGCCCGAGTTAATTACTTGTATTTCTTTTAACTTTGTTGGCTTCCTCATTGTTACAATAGCTTGAATTTTTTCTGGATTAGCCTCAATTCCTCTTGCTGAGACTAGGAACCCGAGAAGTTCTCCTGCAGGGACGCCGAAAGAACACTTCGTCGGGTTTAGTTTGAGGCAAAACTTGTCAAGGATGTCGAAAGTTTCCTTTAGATCCTCGATCAAGGTTGTCCCCTTTTTTGATGTTATGACGACATCGTCAATGTACACTTGCACGTTTTTTCCAATCTGTGTTGCGAGGCACTTCTGCATCATCAGCTGATATGTTGCTCCCGCGTTTTTCAGACCAAAAGGCATTGTTTTGTAGCAAAACACGCCATAAGGTGTTATGAACGCTGTCTTGACTTCATCATCTTCTTTTAATCTGATCTGGTTGTAACCAGAATATGCGTCCAGGAAGGAAAGACGTTCACATCCTGCCGTGGAGTCGATGATTTGATCGATCCTTGGGAGGGGAAAGTGATCCTTTGGACAGTGTTTATTGAGACACGTAAAGTCGACACACATGCGAAGGACTTTCGTGTTTTTCTTCGGGACCAGAACTGGGTTAGCTACCCACGTGGCCTCTGTATATAGCTCTTTGATAAAACCAGCCTCTCTGAGTCGATCTATCTCTGACAGCATGGCTTTGCGGTTTGGTTCCGAAAATCGCCGCAAAGGTTGTTTGATTGGTCTTGCTAATGGATCCAAGTTTAGGTGGTGCTCGTCAAGTTCCCTGGGTACTCCTGGCATGTCAGTTGGACACCATGCGAAGATTTTCCAGTGCTCACGGAGGAACTCGACGAGCGCGCTTTCCTATGCGAGGTCCATGTCTGTTGCAATGGATGTCGTTTTCTTTGGATCCGTCGGGTGAATCTGCACCTCCTTGGAATCTTTCGTAGTGTTAGGGCTCCCTGAGAGGCCTTCCTACATCTGGCAACACATCATAATCAGTTGTGAGCCTTGACGCCATATATTCTGCTTGCATCCCGAAAGTTTCTGACAGTCGATGAAAATCCTTGTCGCATTTATCAGCTAACGCAAAACTGCCTTTGACTGTAATTGGTCCCTTAGGTCCTGGTAACCTCCACAACAGGTATGTATAATGTGGTACCGCCATAAACCTGGCATATGCTGGTCGTCCCAACAAAGCGTGATATTGCGACGGGAAATCCACAACTTCAAACTCCAGCCTTTCTATTCTATAGTTTTCTCGGGTCCCAAACTGAACATCGAGATTGATCCTTCCCAACGGATAACTCGGCTTCTCTGGCGTGATTCCATGGAAACGTGTGTCAGTTGGTTTTAGATTTGCCAGGGATATGTTCATCTTCCTTAGTGTATCTGCATACATAAGGTTCAGGTTGCTGCCTCCATCTATGAATACTCGAGATACATCGAATCCTGCGATCACCGCTGGTAAGATAAGTGCTGACTGCCCTGGTCGAGGAACTTGCTGCGGGTGATCCGCAATTGTGAAACCAATGTCCTATCCCGACCAATTTAGGTACTCAATCGTTGGTGGAGGCATCTTCTCTGCCATGAACACTTGTCGTGAGATTACTTTCTGAGCCCTATTGGACGGCCTAGCCTTCTGAATCATCGAAACCGCTCCGTTAGAGTTAGGATCAACATATGGAGGTGGGGGTGGTGCTGCCGCTATTCTGAGCTGGTGCCGATTTTCGTCCGTAATTGCGGGAGGAGGTGGTAAGTGTATCTCACTCCTGGGCCCTTGGGGGTTTCTATTTGTTGCTTGAGCATTGGCTAGTCCTGCGACCCTCAACATTGCTTGAAAATTTCGACAGTCCTTGCCGGATGTCCGATCGCCTCTTCCCATTATTGTCAAGATAGAAATGCATCTGACATGGCCCGTTCATCATATCCTCGGGCGATACAAAAGGTCTCTGAAACCTTGGTCCATTATTTTGCCTGTTATTCCGAGAATCATCTCTATTGTCGCCTCGCTGCTCGCTACTCCTTTGATAATCATCTCGACTATTTCCCCCAGTGTTTCCTCGGAAACCAGCCGATATTTGCCCAGGAGCGTCATAACTCGAAAACTGCCGAGAGAATCGTCGTCTATTTTGGAAGTTTTGACTGCGGTCCTCCTCTGGTGACCTATGTCGCTTATTGTGAACAGCATCTTCTCCATCAGCCCATATGTTTGCTATCTCCATTAATGTTGATACTGTCCTTGGGTTTGTTCTCCCCAAGTCCTCGACAAAATCTCCTCGTCGAATTCCTGCCACGAACGCATCTATTGCCCTCTCGTCAGATATGTTCTCTGCCGAATTTTTGATAATGTTCCACCTCTGGATGTATTTCCTCATTGACTCATCATGCTTCTGTCGACATGATCTCAGCTCTTCTAGTGATGCAGGTTTTTTGCAGGTGGATCGGAAATCCTTGACGAACACATCCTCAAAAATGTCCCAGCTATCGATGGAACCTGGAGGAAGCTTCTTGATCCAAGATCTTGCGGCTCCACTTAGGTGTACTTGAATGCTCTGCATGGCTGTTGCTCTGGTTCCACCTATCAGTTTCACCGTCTCGAGGTAATCCACTAGCCAATCCTCGGGATCTTGTAGGCCATCAAATTTCTTGAAATTGTCGGGTAACTTAAATCCTGACGGGACTCGAGTTTTTCGAACTCGTCTCGTGAAGCACGGGAGTCCACACATGTCTTCTTCAGCAACTTCTTGTGAGTGCCGATGTTCCCTTCTATCTTGTCGCGCTCTATCCACCCTGGCCTGAGTCGCTGTATCTCTAACCCCGCTCGCTCTCGGGGGATCCTGTACTGATGCGGTAGGTCGTGGGCTATTTTGTCTTGCAGCTCCTTCGGGAGGTGTAGCTGCGAATGCTGCTCCCATGGCTCCACATCCTGCCATGGCCATGTTATACAACGCTTCTCTTGGATCTCCGGGAGGTGGTCTGGACGCTAGGATGAAAGCTTGCGTTGCCATGTACCCAGCTTCCGGTGTTTTAGGAATGATATTCCCCTCGTGTCGATGGACATAAAAGACATGTCGAGGTTTTGAACCAAATTCTCTCTCTCTGCTTCAGGTATGTTTTGCAGCCGAGATCTTGCTCTCCTTCGAGCTTCTCTGTGACTATCTCCCGAAGTTCCTGATTGTCGGCTTAAATCTGCCCTTCGCCTGCTTGACGCGGAAGCTGCCTCCCTTCTTCTATTCAAAGCGGCTGTCTGTTTTTCTAATTCTCTGCCAATGCGAGCGAGTCTATATTGATAAGCTTGCAATTCTTCTGCCGTAGCAGTAGTAGTCATTGGTTATGTACCGTCCATAGCTCTTGCAGCTCTGTCCCATGCTTCTTGTGGGAGTTGAACCCTTAGACGCGGTATAGACCCGATATATTTAGTGCCTAAACCTCGCCTGAGATCAGCGGGATCGACATATGGGTTTCCCGCATCGTCGAAAGCCTCTGACGTCTCTGGTTCTGATCGGCTTGGCTCTCCGATTGCATAGATCTGATGATATTTATGAACTTTGTCGGGTTTGGTGACACCATCATTGAGATTGGTGAAGACCTTTCCAACAGTAATGGATCTGTCGATGAAGTTGAAGTTGTCGATGTAGCTCGAGTCATCGCTTATATCGGAGTCCGCAGATGACTCGAAAGACATGTCGCTGAAGATCTTGGCGAGTTTTTCACTTGCCCTGGTGCTGATGAAGCGTGGCGAAAAATCTCCTCGTCGCTTGACTCGACTGACGATGCGGAGCTTGAAAAATCGGGATCGACCGCTGATAATCCCGACGAGATCGGAATTTCGAGACGATATGATCCTTCCTTCTCGACGCGGAAGTGGAACTTTCCCAATGTCATCTCCATGGGCTCCTCCAGATACGCATATGCATCCAAACGGGAGGGCGGGTGAGGAACAAAATCAACGAGACCAGTTTCGATCTGTTTACCTCTGTCCATGGCGTTGCTTGCTACCGAGCGAAGTCGACGATCTTGAACGTGCCATCGAGATCAGATCCTTGACACCTCTAATTCCCACAGACGGCGCCAATTGACAAGGGATTAACTTATCAATGCCTACAGATTGTAGACTAGGGTTTTAGTCGGAAGTAGAGGGCAAGTAGATCTCGAAGGTTTCAGCCGAAAAGTACTCGACGATGTAAAAACTAGGGTTGCGTGAAACAATGAATCGATCCTCTCTTTGTCCCTCGACCCCCCCTTATATAGGAGGCGGAGCCGAGGGATTTTGTAATACACAAGTTACAGAGTCCGAGAGGGTTTCTAACCCGTCTCGTAAGATTACAGGTAGTACTTCCTAATACAAATCTATCTTTCCTTAATAGTAACTTGGGCTTCCGAATCTTCTTTATTCTTCAAGTCATGGGCCTTCAGTAAACCCCGGGTACCATCTTCGGCAGGCCCATTGGGGATGCCTATGTCAGGCAGGGCGCCAGTGGTCTTCAGTGGTGGGCTGTCAGCGGACAGCAGGCAGCACAGCACCCGCAGCTGCGGTGCTGAGACCGACAGAGTCGGACAACAGAGTGGCCGACCAGGGGAGCCTGCTGCTGTCACTGCAACCAACGCCGGGTCGCCAGCTGTCCAGGAGCAGCGCTGTGCTGATGCCTGGGTCGGGGCGGGGCCACTGACGGCCAATGGTGAGGAGGGGACCGAGCTGGTCGGGCATGCGGGCGACAAGCGCCGCAGTGGCACATCAGCCAAGGTGGGATCGTCTGTGGCCATGCAACCGGATTCCAGGACGCTGGTTTCTTCTACCTTGTCACAGAAAATCCCACCAACTGCTGACGCTGCCAAACTTGTTGTCCATGGGGACCAGGCCAATCATTGGGCATATGATGAGCCAATCATGAGGTCTGTGGTGGATGATCTGGGCGGATTGGGTGTGCATGGTAATGGTATGGCCATTGGTGTGTCTTTTCATAATCCGAATTTTAACAATACATCTTTTGATTCGGGGCTTTGTATGTCACCTAGTTTTATACGTTGTGAATTAATCTCATAGAAGTGATGTTAATGATGCAGCTGTTTCATTGGAACCAGATGGTAAACAAATGGAAGATGCTATGGGAAGCACTTTGGCTCAGAAGAAAGGGGAGAAGATTGCAGTTGATCTTCAGAGTACAATGAGGGATGCCTCATCTATGAAGACTACTGGTGAGTTACCTACCCTTTTTGAGAATTCATCTAACAATGCTATGCACATTCGATCTATATCCTTAGTGGAGAATGATTTTTTATCTCATTGTCCTTCTATAGAAGAGGTAATCGCATTTGGGAGTATTCCAAAGCCCAATATTGGTGTGAGGTCGAGTACCCGGCTGGGTGGCCAGCCTAATGCGGACATGCCTCACCTGGAAAAGGCAATGAAGATGGCGCAGTTGCGTGATGAGTCTTTCACTTCAGGTCAGTTGACAATCCCCATGCACTCTATTATTAATATTCCTGATTCTGAGATAGTTAAGAGAGCGGATCGCTTAGGTATATCCTGAGGCAATTCTGTTGGAGACATAGGTAAATCTTTTTAAGGGCTTAAACTGGTGGAAGAAGAACGTATTCTAACGATTTTTGAGAAAAAAAGACTGAGATTGAGAATATGGAGGAAGCTCTGGAGACTCTTGTATTGTCAAAAGTATTCACCCTTTGTGAAGATTTGATTGATGATGACGAAGCCATACTAGATTTGGATGATCACCTGGAACATCTTAAACCAGTGGTGAAGGAAAGGAAAATTAGGCAACGGAAAATCTATGATACTCACAATATCCGCAAAAGAACTAGGAAAATAATTAAGAAACAATTTTCATAATGCAGAATCTAAAAGGTATTAATGGAAATCAAGGAGGTTTTGGAGATACTGCTAAGAATTTGTTTGTCAAAGAGGCGATTAGGGAACATAAATTAGACTTCATAGCTTTGTTGGAAACTGGGAGATCTAATTTCTCGATTCCCTTTTTGAACCAATTAGCGGCGGGATATAATTTCTCTTGGTTTTGCTTACCACCACATGGTCGCTCAGGAGGTATTCTAGTGGGAATAAACTCCGATACGCTAAAAGTGTTAGAAGTAAGTACGGGAGATTTTTGTGTTAAACTTCATATCAAATGTAAGAGAGATGGTTTTGAATGGATTCTGTTGCCGGTCTATGGGGCTGCCCAAGACGAGCACACAGCAGAATTCTTGGCTGAATTAGTGAGAACTTGTGAATCTGAAACACTACCTATGTTGGTACGAGGTGATTTCAATATTATTCGTAAAATAGAGGATAAAAATAATGATAATTTCAAAGCGCTTTGGCCTTTTGTTTTTAATGCAATTATTGAGCACTTGAACTTGCGTGAAATTGCTCTCACTGGGAGACAATTTACATGGGCAAGTAGAAGAACTGAGCCTACATATTAGAAGCTAGATAAAGTTCTAGCATCAATCTCGTGGGAACAAAAGTTTCCTTTGGTGAGTGTTAGAGCTTTAACTAGAGCTGATTCTGATCATACTCGAATACTAATTGATTCGGGAGTGAAAGCACACCTGGGTAACCAAGCAAAATTCTCTTTTGAGCTACCTTGGTTGCGTCAAGAGGGTTTTTTGATATGCTAGTAAAGGAGTGGAACTCAGCTATAGGTGGGACTACTCCAATGGAGGTTTGGCTGAATAAGCTAAGACATATAAGAAGATTTCTTAAAGGATGGGCAAAGAACCAGAGTGGAAAGTATAAGAAAGAAAAAAGAGAGATTATTAAATATCATTGATAATCTGGATTTGAAAGCGGAAATAAAAAATTTGAATACAAATGAAAGGGAGGAACTAAAAAAGGCGAATGATAGTCTGAACAAATTAAGAAGGGATGAGGAATCCAAATGGGCCCAGACAGCGAAGGTTAAACATATTCAGGAAGGGGGTAATAATACGAGATATTTTCACTTAATAGCAAATGGTAAACACCGAAAGAAGAAAATCTTCCAACTTGAACAACAAGAGGGGACTATTGTTGGGGAAGATAATCTAAAGGTCTATATTACGGAATTCTATAAGAAATTGTTTGGAGCACCGATACCACAAATATTTATTTAATTGAAGAGGAGATCCATGATATTACGCAAGTTTCAACAATTGAGAATGAAATCTTGACGGCCCCTTTTACTGAAGAGGAGGTTTTTCAAGCAATTTCTCAGATGGAACTGAACAAAGCTCCTGGGCCAGATGGCTTTCCAGCTGAGTTCTATCAGAAATTTTGGGAAGTAATAAAGAATGATCTGATGGCCTTATTTTCATAGTTCACTAATGGGGATTTGCCCCTTTATAAACTGAATTTTGGGGTTATCACATTAATACCCAAGAAAGAAAATGTGGTTCAGATTCAACAATATAGACCTATTTGTTTACTAAATGTCTGTTTCGAAATATTCACTAAAGTTGGTACTAATCGCATATCGGGGATTTCCCCGAGAGTGATAAAGCCGACTCAATCAGCATTCATGCCAGGTAGGAATAGTTTGGAAGGGGTAGTCATACTACATGAAACAATTCGTGAGTTACATACGAAGAAGATGGATGGAGTGTTATTTAAGATCGATTTCGACGACAAGGTGAAATGGCCCTTTTTACAACAAACATTAAGAATGAAAGGATTTGCTCCATAATGGGGTAGATTAGTGCAACAATTCGTTCAAGGTGGTAGCGTTGGGGTGAAGGTGAATGATGATATTGGTCATTATTTCCAGACAAAAAAAGGCCTAAGGAAAGGGGGCCCACTGTCTCCGATGTTATTTAATATTGTAGTGGATATGGTTGCCATCTTAATTGAACGAGCCAAATAGGATGGTCATGTCGGAGGACTAATTCCACATTTATTTGAGGGAGGTCTCTCTATACTACAATACGCTGATGATACTATCCTTTTTTTGGAGCATGACCTAAACAAAGCTGTTAATATGAAACTAATTTTGTGTCTCTTTGAAGAATTATCAGGACTCAAGATTAACTTTCATAAGAGTGAGATTTTTTGTTTTGGAAAGGCAAAGGAGGAGGAAGACCAGTATAAATAGATCTTTGTATGTGATGTTGGACAACTTCCCTTTAGATACTTAGGAATTCCAATACATTACAAAAAACTCAAGAATTCAGATTGGTATCCGGTAGAAACACGGTTTGAGAGTAAATTAGGATGCTGGAAAGGGAAGTTACTATCCTATGGTGATAGGTTAGTTCTTATTAATTCATTATTAACTAGATAACCGATGTCTATGTTGTCTTTCCTGCAAATACCTGTTGGGGTAAGGAAACGTTTGGACTTCTATAGATCCAGATTCTTTTGGCAGTCCGACGAAAACAAAATAAAATACCGGCTTACAAAATGGAACATGGTTTGTAAACCTAAAGATCAAGGGGGCTTAGGTATTGAAGTTCTTGAAATTAAAAACAGATGTTTATTGAGTAAGTGGCTTTTTAAACTTCTTAATGAGGATGGGGTGTGGCAGGAATTGCTACATAATAAATACCTAAGACACAAGACATTATCGGAGGTTCAAGCGAGACCTATTGACTCCCCATTCTGGAAAGGTCTAATGGAGGTCAAACAGGAGTTTTTTTCTAGGGGTTTTTTTAAAGTGGGTAATGGTAGCAGTATTCGCTTCTGGGAAGATACTTGGTTGGGCAAGACTTCTTTGGCTCAACAGTATCCGTCTCTATATAATATTGCCCACCATAAGAATGTCACAGTTGCACATGTATTAGGTCAATCACCGCTGAATATTTCGTTTCGTAGAGTGTTAAATGGTAATTGTAATAACCCAGAACATAGGAACAACGAAGGGTAGATTTAGAAATGGGATGTGCATTTCATCGCAAAACGGGGGAAATTTTCGCGCCTTATTGCAACTAAACCTAAGGGGGATCGAGGTTCTCTCTCATTTTGCACTTAGGGTTAGGCAATGTGAGTTAGGGAAATTTCGACATGATCTCTTTTGTATCTTATTACTTGGGGAAAGGATTGCATTTGATAAGTGTCAAAACCTTTAATAATAAACATCACACAAAATAAGTAATGAAATTCATAATTCAAACACAAGTTATAAATTCAAATCACTTTGAATTTCAAAGTGAATAGCAAATACAATATTTAATTAAGAATATAAACATTACATAATACCAAAAGCTCATAAACAAAACTTGAGCTTTATTAATATAAACACAAATTACAAAGTCTTTACAATATTCTTGGTACAAGAATTGAGAAATAATGAACAGAAATAAAAAGAGGAAAATTACAAGTCTGTTCTAAACTACAACCTATACTAAATGACTTGAGGATGATCTTCTGGTCATATTCACTTCAAACCTGCAACATAAATAACAAGTGCTAGACCAGAATGTAAGTGTTAGCAATTTCAGTTTGGACAATTATCACAAATCACAGAAATTCAGTTTGGACAGTGAAACTGTCACTGCACACTTGTGCTTGTCCAAATTCCTGGACAGCACAAGATAAGACCAGGCAGACCAAAACTGAGCAGCCACAGGGGCTCAAGTTTCAACATATGAAGGCTGTTGCTAACCAAGCAACAGCAAGGCAATGCAAGGGGTGAGTCACAAAGTAACCAGGCCTTGTGTGTCATGGCCAGGGTAGAAGTAGGGAGCATATAAATAGAACACAAACCCTAGAACCTTGACGAATCGACAGATAAGATAATTCACCAGGTAAGGGTGAAGCTAGAGCCAACACAAGTTCATCCAGTTCATACTCAAGAACAGCACCAACACACAACCACTTAGCCACCGGGAATCATGGTGACTCGAGAAGATCAACCGAACACCGGAGGTGAAGGGTCTGTGCACAAAACCCCAAGTCCGCAACAACAAAACATTTCATACTTGGAGCCTGGAACAAGGTATACCAAGTTCTCGGACGGATCCAAGGGATCTGATCCATAATATATGCATGGCATAATCATGGGATTGAGCAGATGCTCAAGTGGGTAGATCATCACTTGGTTTTTACCAAGGATTACTGCCAGTCCAAAAGCCACTAAAAAAATGGAAAACATCTAGATACTGATCTTGTACACTGAAGCTAGTAATCATGCACAGATGCACACACTAGCAAGATCATATGCACAGACAGCACCAGCAGATGTGTTGCAATGAATAGCAGTTACTTCAGACTACACAGTAAACCCTAAGCTAGTAACCATCAGTAAACCCTAGATTTCATCAGGCAAGCATATTGGCATTCATATCTAGTATGATCCCCAAATATGCAAGCAAAGGTTGAGTAGCCACAAGATCCAATTAAATAGGTGAGCAACCAATCGTAGCAAGGCCTACCGAGGTCACATCACACTTAGCACCAAATAAAAGAAAGCCAACTATAGCACATCATTATCCAGGAATGGATTCAGATTTATTTGCTTGCTAAACAATCATAAATAGCAGATTCATTTGCAAGCAAGTCATTTAAATCATTACTCGCATAAGCGAGTTCATCATAACTTAATTAATACAAGCATGAATTTATCACGGATCCATGCTTAGTACCGTACTGTAGCATAATATAAGGCAACACGAGTTTAATCATCGCATAATAGCTCATGGATCTAGTCCAGTGAGCTTGAATGAGTAAGCACAAGCAAGCTCTTAAGCAAGCACAGCAGAGCATAGCAAGATTAGAGCAGGCTAGGAGCAACAGATAAGCAAGCAAGGCATGAACAGCAAGCAAGGCAACCCTGGCCGCACTGCGAAATTGGTGCTTTGGCCATGGGCTTGCAGCAAATGCAAGTAAAGGCAGATTAAGCGGCTATGGCAGAGCTGCGGGTGATCACGGGATCACCGAGAGCCATAGAACATGAGGAGGATGAAGTACGGTAGCAAGGGAGGCGCACGGACATGAAGGAGAGAAGGAGGAGGTGAAGAACTTACACGCGCTCGGTGGCAGAAGCTAGGGCATGGCGAGGCAGTGCTCGCGCGGCCATAGCAGCTGCAAAGCCAGGGTAGGCGCCGACGTTACGCCGGCAAACACGAACACACCACCGCAGCAAAGCACCAGAGACGACGGCACAAGTACTGCGAACAGCACCTGCGCCAGGTCAGTCTCGGAGGCGCACACGCCGTCGGCAAGGACGAGAGCTCGCCGGAGATCGTCAATCGCCAAAGGCGATTCTCCACGAGATCCAGAGAGGGGCGATCCACTAGGAGAGGAAGAGATGGGGAAACCACGCGGATAGATCGGTAGATCTTCGCGCGGCGGTCTTGATTTGGTAAGTCGCGAGAGCAGGGGAGCATGGAGGTGGCCGGAGAGTGGCGGCGGCCATGGCGGCGACGCCATCGCCACGGGAGACGCGAGAGCGTTAGGGTTAGGAACGAGCGAGTGTGAGAGACGAGTGAGGAGCGAGGTGGGCCGTTTCGGCGCCACCGACCCATTAGGGGACATGCCTTAGTGGGCTATCCCTGGGATTTAGTTAAATGGGCTGGCCCAATAGGGGCCAGGGGTATTTCTATCTTTTTACTTTTTAGAAAAAGGCCAGGATCTCACCAATTTTAATAAATAAACTACAACTCTAAAAATCCATTAAAAATTGGATTAGTAAATGAAAAATTATTCTTAACCAGAATAAAATATGAAATAAAATTTAAGAAACAAAATCAAATTTATGAATTTGATGAATTTAAAATAATGATTTGGAATTTCAAATTATTATTTCCTTGTATTTAAAATTCAAGGAAAAATCTCAAATAAGTTTAAATACTTATTTTTAAACATTTCAAAATGAAATTCTACTATTCCAAGTCATTTTTATTGAGAAAGGTATTTCTCAAAAGAAAAATACTCTATTCCCTATTTATTCCGAGAAAATATAGAGATAACTCTATTATTTCAAATTATTTTTGGAATGAAAAATAAATCATCAAGTCAAATAGTTTTACTTTGAATTATTGTACTTTATGAGAATTAAAATTATTTACACTTTTAAATCTATTGCAAGTTACTGTCAAAGACATAAATCGTAACTCAACCCTAAATTGCTATAACTCGACGGGGTAAAGGGATTCAACATAAAATAATACCTCCATGATTGCATTATTTGGATTTTATAACATTGTTCTTACTGGACAATGATGCTTCTTACAGAACCCGAGGTCCGAGGTTCCATCAACTGCATTGAACTGCACTATCTCGCAGTCCACAGGCAAGTTCACCCTTGCTCATGTCAACTTGATTATTTTCTACTACTTTAATACAAAGCTATATACTTATCATTCGTGCATCGCAAATGAAATGTTACTTTCCAACTATGAATATGACTATGTGGCTGGCAATGGAACCATGGTATGTGTTGTTATGGTGGAGGTTCCATTGCATGGGTTATATCACCCTAGGATTAATTACCAATTCCGTCCAGTGATTCTAGCGCCGTACAAATCGCGTTGACCATGAGATCTATAATGGCTCTGGGGAAGCCAGCCGTATCTTTCCCTTCGCACGCCAACGGATCTCGTAGAGCCGGTGGGGTGTTGGAGGCACTGCCGCAATAGGTTGGGATATCCTTTTAAATCCCCATCCATTAGTGATGATAAGCTCTACGACCTATGAAGGATTGTCCGGAGTACACCGTGAGTAAAGCCGTATTATCGGGAGAAGTCTGCAGGGGTGTACGGTTGGACAAAAGGGTGGGTTTGCGATCGCGGAGAAGGCGAGTGTGGGCTTGGATTTTTATACCTGGCCTCACACCAAAGGAAGTGTGAACGGGGGCAAGTCCTCGCGGATGGCAAAAGGGGTGGAATCTCTTATGGGAAAAGTAACGCACCTCTGCAGAGTGTATCAAATTGTGGTTGTCACTCCTTGTTCCGGGAAGGGAACTGCGAACGCGGCAGGAAAGGAACTCCATGAAGTTCTAGTCAACCTGTGAAGACTGACGGGCATAGTTTTCATAATAAAAGCAACCTTTTGAAGAAATGATTTCAAAACATGCATGGACCTGCGATTTTCTGATCAATGGTCATAGCTAGTGCATAAAACACCTTTGTACTCTTTTAGAACTTGCTGAGTACCTCTGTACTCACTTTCTTTCGACACCCTTTCTAGACTGTGATCCGGAAGTGGAGGCCATCAACGATGGAGCACCGGAAGGAAACTACGAGCTGGTCTACGAAGAACCTGATCTTATCGGCGGAGTTGAAGGAGTAGACTATGGGATAGTCTACGGACTCGATGACACGGAGGTGGAGGAGTAGTGATGAATCCTAGCATCATAGAGCCGAGCAGCGTAGAACTTACTTAAATAAGTTGTTGAGCTCTCTTTATAGTTGTTATAAGTTGTAATCGTACTTAAGTAGTATCTTAGGGTGTTCTCATAGGACCTCGTGAGAATACCAACTTGTTAAGACAATGTTTGTAATAAAGTATGGAGTGTTATGACCTGCAATGTTTCTGTTGTACCACTCTGAGGGATATGGAAATTTGTGAAGAAGTCCCTTCACAAAGATCATATCAACGACTTGTATACTACAACATGCAGTGGTATGCTAGGTCACCGCAGCTGGTATCAGAGCAAATGTTGCGACCTTAGGTTGGAAAAAACTAGTATAGGGAAGAAACCTGTGGGAGTCTAGTAGAAATAGTAAAGGATTCTCTAGAAATATGGAGATTATTCACATGAGAATAGCAAAACCATATATTTTAGTGCGATAATTCTTTATTATAGCTATTATGATGCATTATCACTACTAATATTCCGCTTTTGTATACAGCCATAATGGCGAACACTTTTCCTAAGAGGACTTTGAGGAAGGTTGAGGGTTGGCTTGGTGATTATGATGGGCCAATCACAGCTCTCCTGTGTGGGATGCTGAAGGAACTTCATTGTGACCCACGGATACCTGTTATCAAGTATACCTACTATGATGGGGAAATCCTAGCCAAGTGCAGAGTATCGGTCCAACTACCGACAAAACTGCTGATGAGTCGTGTAATGCCATACGGAGAAGCCAAAACTATCACCACAGCCTACCACATGGGCCTATTCAAGGAAATCCTTGAGATAAGGCAGCACAAGTCAGTAGAACTGCTATGTTCAGAGTTTTCTCATATACCTCATGCCGAGGAAGATGAGGACCCTACTCTGAATCATCTGGTGTTAGCACACAGAAGTCCTGAAGCTGCAGCACAGCACATGGATAGCTGTAAGTCTTTATTGACCACGATGTACCTTTTACACATGAAGATGAGGGGTGAGATTGACCACATGCTAGCTGAGTTCACGGACCCTGATAAAGTCCAAACTCGAATGCGTGATTTGAGGGCACAACCACAACATACTACACCTTTCTTTAGCCTAGACAGCTATGTAGATTTGAGTGACCAGTTGACCCATAAAGATCCACTCACACCCAACTTTGTCCCACACTATCCACATGTGTTAGCATCATATGAATCTGGATATGGGGGAGATGATTCCAGAAACCTAAACTGCTCGGAGTCACCAATCGAGAATTCAACTGGTTGGCGTTTCGGGGAACCATATGGGGATGAAGGAGAACCCAGTACTTGTGATTCAGAGGATGAAGGAGGCGCGGTTAACCAGAATGTTAACCAAAGCTTTGGGCAGGAAGAGAAAGATACTAACTCCATTTCTTTAGATTTGGAGATGGGATTACCGAAAACATCCCAGTACATCGTAGGTGAGAGTTCGGGAACCAAGAAAAAGAAGAAGAAGAAGATGAGAGGTCAAGTGAGTAGGAATCCTCCATGGATGGCAGAAGAAGGTGAGCTGTATCCCACTGGGGATACATATGAGTCTTTATCCAGCTACTTTGGCATGACAGATCTCTGTCTCGGCACTTCGTCCGATTCAGACTACATTGGTTGCAACGATGAGGAGAAGATTAGATATACTACTTACCTGTTGTCAGGACCAGCAGCATCATGGTGGGAGAACCTTGTAGCAGTACACCCTCCAGATAAGGTGTTCACCTGGGAGGAGTTCAAGAAGAAGTTCCGGGAGGCTCATGTTCCGGAGAGCGTGGTGGATTTGAAGAAGGGGGAGTTTGAAGAACTACGATAGAATACTGCACCCATTATGCAGTATGTTCGGGATTTCAACAGGCTATCCAGGTATGCACCTGAGGATGTTGATACGGAGGAGAAGAGGAAGAAGCGATTCATGAAAGGCATGAATCCATACATGAAGATGCAACTGAGGTTGGCACGGACCGCCGATTCCGAGAACTGATTGACTCGGCAATCACTTTCGAGGATGATTACCGGCAAGTCCAAGAGGACAGGAGGAAGAGGGCTCGTATAGAGCCAAGGAAGTACCCAATTAGTAAACCAATACCTGATCGGAGTTTCAAACCTCGATACCGACCTACTATCGGTAATCAATACAACCGGGAGGTCGAGTCGAACCCAATCAACCAGATCATCTGCAACAATTGTGGCCTGAGAGGTCATCTGCAGAAGGATTGTCAGAAACCCAGGATCATTTGTTATGGTTGTGGGAAGGATGGACATATCAAACCAGATTGTCCAAACAAGGCGTCTTGGAGCGGACAGAGCTCAGGAGGACGAGGAGGAAACAACAACAACCGCAACAACAACAACAACCGCAACTACAACAAGAACAACAACAACAAGAGGGGAAAGCCTTATGGAAAGCTGAATTGCACATCTTTGGAACAAGCGGAAGAGTCGGATCAAACAGTCTTAGGTACGCTAAGCATTCTTACTCATCCTGGCAAAGTATTATTTGACACGGGAGCAACCACGTCATTTCTTGCATTGGAGTTTGTGGAAAAATTCGGGCTTAGATGTTCTAAGTTAGAAACTCCTATAACTGTTCTATCCGCGGGGGGAACGATCTTAGTAACCCACGTGAAAGAATCACAAGTCTTAACCATATGTGACTGTGTGTATTTCGCGGACCTATTCATCATACCCATGAAGGACATATCTGTCATCCTAGGGATGGATTGGTTGAAAGAGAATGGAGCGGTGATTAACTGTGGAGACAAAACAGTATCACTTCGCAACTCCATTGGAGGTCGAATAGTGTTCCAAGGAGACAAGTATAGTGAGTTGGAGATAGGATTGGAACTCAATAGCCTGAAGGAGGTGAGGATTGAAGATATTCCTGTAGTGAATGAGTTTCAAGATGTATTTCCTAAGGAACTACCGGGGATGCCACCCGATAGGGAGATAGAATTCACAATCGATCCGATTCCGTGCACAAGCACCAATATCTCAACCACCATATAAGATGGGGCCAAAGGAATTAGTGGAATTAAAAGCTCAGATTGATGAGTTAGAACAGTAAGGGATTCATTCAAGAAAGTGTGTCACCATGGGGTACACCGAGTTATTTTTGTGGATAAAAGAGATGGAGGAAAGAGAATGTGTGGAGATTACAGTAAATTTGAACAATGTAACTATCAAGAACAAGTATCCTTTACCTAGAATCCAAGACCTTTTTGATCAAGTTCAAGGAGCGGGAGTCTTCTCGAAGATAGATTTAAGGTCAGGATACCATCAAATCAAGATTAAGAAGGAGGATGTACCAAAAACAACGTTCGTATCAAGGTATGGACACCATGAATACTTGGTTGTACCATTTGGACTAACAAATGCACCAGCAATTTTCATGAATTTGATGAACAAGATATTCATGAAGTACTTGGACAAGTTTGTGATAGTGTTCATAGATGATATTCTAATATATTCCAAATATAAAGAAGAACATGCCAAGCATTTGAAGATAGTTCTGCAAATTTTGAGAGAACATCAGCTATATGCAAAGTTCAGCAAGTGCAAATTTTGGTTAGATAGTGTTGAATTTCTTGGTCATGTAATAACCAAAGAAGGCATAGCGGTGAATCCAAGCAAGGTTCAGTCCGTATTGGAATGGAAATCACCTAAAAATGCTAAGGAAATACGAGGATTTCTTGGTATGGCAGGCTATTATCGGAGATTCATAGAAGGATTCTCGAAGATTGCCGGACCCATGACCAAGTTACTCAAGAAAAATACTCCATTTGAGTGGATAGATGAGTGTGAAGCCAGCTTCCAAACACTCAAAGATAAGTTAACCACAACGACCGGTGTTAGCGGTTCTCGAATCGAGGAAAGGATTACACGGTGTATTGTGATGCTTCCAAGAATGGACTTGGATGTGTTCTTATGCAAGATCGGAAGGTAATAGCTTATGGATCAAGGCAGTTGAAACCACATGAACACAATTATCCAGTACATGACCTAGAGTTAGCAGCAGTTGTGTATGCTTTGAAGAGTTGGAGACAATTTTTATACGGATCCTGTTATCACCAGAATTTGACCGGATCAGAGGTGGGCCGCGATTGAAGATGGGCTTGAAGAATATACATGAAGGAATACATGAATCGGCCTTATATGCAAAGTTTGGGCTAGTTTGCCCGTGTATCTGTAATATAGTAGGATACGTGTCGGTTAGATAGAGTTTGGGTCGTGCACGGTTGGGATTATTCCCACGTTAGAAAGTCTACGGACTATAAATATGTATCTAGGTTTTATGAAATAAACAACAATCACGTTCACCACAAACCAATCTAGGCGCATCGCCAACTCCCTTGTCTCGAGGGTTCTCTTCCGGGTAAGCATCATGCTGCCTAGATCGCATCTTGCGATCTAGGCAAGCACACGTTTATTCGCTGTTCATGCGTTGCTCGTGCCGAAGCCTTGTTGATGGCGAGCAACGTAGTTATCATAGATGTGTTAGGGTTAGCATTGTTTCATCGTATCATATGCTTTCGTCCGTGCAACCCTTAGACGTCTAGCCGCCCTTACACCTATCTTAGGTGTAAGGGCGGCACCCCGCTTGGTCATTATTTAGTAGATCCGATCCGTTATGATTGCTCCTTGTTCTTCAAGGATTAGTTTAATATCTGCATAGTTAGGCCTTACAAACGGGTTGAAGGATCCAGTGGCGCGTGGGGTGTAGTTTGCTAGCCCTAGACAGGATGTTCCGGGGATCAACTTCATGTTGGTTTTTAGGCCTTGTATAGGGTCGGCTTACGATCACCGTGCGTGGCCGCCAGGCTCAATCACGCGTAGGATGTTCCGATTATGTGGTGAAAACCCTAAATCGTAGTAGGTCGTTTTAGCTTTATATTGATCAAGCAGGACCACCATATATTCGTACACCTCGTACGAATCATGGGTGAATCGGCTCCTTGAGCCGATTCACAGGACAACCTGAGAGCCGATCGAAGCTCGTATTTAATGTTTACGTGTATGCCATGCAGGAAACTAAGCGAGGCAAATCCATCACCTTCCTAACCAGGTATAGGTCAGGTGGCACGCCCTTGCATCAGCATCGGACGTGCGTGCCGAGTCTTTGCGGGCCGTCGCTCGAGGGACCAGGGCCAGCCGCAGTCCTGGGAGCCTCCCGGCTCTACTTGTGTTGTCCGTCGCTGCTCGCCGGTGGGTTTCGACCGCAACACATTCCCGGCACGCCCGGTGGGACAGTCTTCGACATCAACCGCAGCGCCATCTACATCTCGAGATGGCGGAAGGCACTCCGATCCACGTACGAGGATCCGACCGAGGAGCTCAAGAAGAAGTATGACGAGGTCAAAGCGATCCTCGAAGCCGACCTCATCGGCTCTTTCCAGAGAACCCGCTCACACGGCATCAGGTGGAAAGGGTTCTCACCTGAAGGCGCGCTCGATGGAGTGGACCTATCCGCCCCGTCGGAAGAACGCACCAGGTCTCTGCGTCAGGAGATTAACTTCATGGTAGCTCATTCGCTGCACCGCCATTCTGAGAGCCTGGTGAACACTCTGGAGCGTGTCTCTCTTCGGGTGATCCAGGAAATCATGAGGAATCAGTACTCTCCGTCAGGACCAGCTCTAGGGACTCACCAAGGAGAGATGCCACTCCAGTCCCGACCACCGCTGCCATTCGCGTTGGCAGCACCAGAAGTGCCGAGTTCACCAGCATATGTCGTCTACAAGATCGGTGGTGACCCTAGTGATTACCAGTTCTTGCATGAGGCGTCTAAGGAGATCCCTCACGGATACACGTGCACATACGTGCTAGACTGCAGTAACTGGGCACTCACAAACCAGACTGCAACAGCAGGGATTTCTGGAACAGCAGGAGGAACTTCGGGAACAGATCTTGAGAAGCAGACGTGGCTAGCTAAGTATGCCACTCCGATAAACCTCCAGAGCCCAACTCCTGCAGTTGGCTCGAGCTTGAGAAGCAAGCGTGGCTGGCTAAGTATGCCACTCCGGCAAATCTTCGGAGTTCGACTCCTACAGCCAGGCACCGCGGATCGGATCAGTACAATCTTGAGAGACCAGTTCGGCATGGTGCCGAAAGGAGGGCAATCGGCTATTCCAAGCCGTACCCCAACGAGTACGAGTTGATCCCACTACCACCCAAATATCGGCTCCCTGAATTCTCCAAGTTTAGTGGATCGAGATGGTTCCAGCTCAATCGAGCATGTGAGCCGATATTTGGCACAGCTGGGCACGATCTCGAGCATCGGATGAGCTGCGTGTGAGGTTCTTCGCACGGTCCCTCACGGGATCGGCTTTCGGGTGGTACACATCGCTGCCACCGGACTCAATCCGGACTTGGAAGCGGCTTGGAGGAGCGAGTTCCACATGCAGTATCACTCAGAGGCTTCCGAGACTGGCATTGCCGATCTAGCACAAGTACGACAGAAGCGCGGAGAAACAGTGTCAGAATACATCCAGCGTTTCAGAACCGTTAGGAACCGATGCTATTCGGCTCGTGTGACTGAAAAAGAAGCAGTCGAGTTGGCGGTGGTGGGTCTCGCATCACCGATCAAGGATGTGGCCTCCCAAGCAGACTACCCTTCGCTGGCGCACATGGTGCAAAAGCTGTCATTATATGAACAGCGCCACCCAGATGTATACCAGGATAAATTCAAGCGTGCGGTGGTCCTGGTTGAGGCAGACGAAGATGAAGGCTCGCAGGGAGATCAAGAGGTAGCAGTGGCTGAATGGACTCGGGGGCAAGCCCCGTGTCCCGCAAGTGGGTTAAGCCACAAGGTCCTCCAAGAGGGTTCGACTTCGACGTCACCAAGGCTGAGCAAATTTTCGACCTCTTACATAAGGAGAAGCAGCTAAAGGTACCCGAAGGCCACAAGATCCCCACGGCTCAGGAGCTGAACGGAAAGCCATACTGCAAGTGGCATAACACGTTCACCCATGCCACCAACGACTGCGGGGTGTGGCGGCAGCAGGTCCAAATGGCGATAGAACAAGGGCGTCTAATTTTCAGCCAGTACGCCATGAAGGTCGACACACACCCCTTCCCCGCCATTAACATGGTGGAGTGCGCTTACCCTGGAGGGTGCCAGCCAGGATTCTCGTTCAACATCAACATGGTAGGACCTGGGCACCACTCTGGTAAGGACAGAGACGAGGGCAGCTGCTCTCATGACAACGACAAAGAGGAAGCCGTTCCACGCGATCGGCTCCGACACGATGGCAAGCGCTACATCACAGAGGGAGAAGTGAGGAATGTGCGATATCAGCGACCTCTCTCTGATCACCTCCTCAACAAATATGTGAGTCAATACGACCAACGCCGACGATACAACAACGAGGACGAAAGAAATCGTCTGGCTAGGGACGCCAGAAGACAGCGTCGGCATGATCGCGACGAGGAGAGATATGAGCACCACGCCAAGGAAAAATCGAGAGAGCAAGACGACGTGGATAGGCACTGGGACTATCCCTTCTTCAGACACTGCTGGGATTCAGGAATGAGCCGATTTCCTACAATCGGCAACTGCCTAGAATGTAGACAGAGGAAGGAGGATGCAGCTAACGTGTCCATGTTCAAACGTCTAGGGCCTCTCCCGCCTCGGAACAAGCACGCTGAGTCCTCTCAGGTAGAAGATCTCGAGGAAATAGAGGACGATGATGAAGAAGAAGAAGAAGATAAGTACCACCGGCCAAGGTGGTGCCCTGATGGACTCAGCCGTTCCCAAAAGCGTAGGGTTTAGCGACTACGTGGCTTGGAGGAAGCCGAAAGGTTATACCTGCACACGTTAAGGAAGGCGCGGCCGGATCTGGCCGCGAAAATTCAGCGAACTCTGGACGAGGAAGGTCGGCCACAAAGGAAAGAGTGGCGCCCCAGACAAAAGAAAGCCGATGATGAGACATCGGCTGGCACAAACATGGTGTTCATCCTTCCGACGGAGTTTAGTGCTCCAGGATTAGACGAAGCACCTGTGGCACAACTTCACTGCGGCCCACGGCCGGTTATCTTTGAGAAGCCACGAGAGAGAAGCTACAGACACCTGAAAGCCCTGTACTTGCGAGGTTATATCAACGGGCAGCCTGTCAACAAGATGCTGGTAGACACCGGAGCGGCAGTCAACATTATGCCATACTCCATGCTACGTCGGTTGGGACGCTCTAGCTCGGATCTGATCAAGACCAACGTGACACTGAGCGATTTCAACGGCCAAGCATCTGACGCACAAGGTGTTCCGAACGTGGATCCGACCGTAGGAAGGAAAACCATCCCTACGACGTTCTTTATTGTCGATAGCAAGAGCACCTATGCTGTCCTGCTAGGGAGAGATTGGATCCACGCCAACTGTTGCATTCCATCCACGATGCACTAATGCTTAATACAGTGGGATGGAGATGAAGTAGAGGTCGTCCACGCAGATGACTCAGTCGAGATTTCAACGGCTGGCATGAACGTTTGGGAGACTACAGGCCAAGAGCCACTCTCAGGCATCAATTTGGACGACTGCGAGCGCATCGACGTAACGAAGGACGGAGTAAGGCTGGTCTTATCCACCGGCCTGACTGTGTAACAAGAGCAAAATCTATGGACAAACGTGGCGAGGCCGATCCTTGTGATCGGCCCCAAAGATCTACGGACAAACGTTGCAAAACCTTCAGTTAGCGATTCAATCAACATGGAGGCCGATTCCAGCAATCGGCCAAAATTATCCTCACCATACGTTCTGCATGTGTTCAACGTCGATCTAATGGGCAACAGTTTTACGTCGGCTGATGAGCTGGAAGAAGTCAACATTGGTCCTAACGGAGCCGACGTTCAAATACAGTGCCTTGGCTAACTACAGAGCCGATATCCGCAGTTACCTGGCAGATTCGGCTCGGGGGGCACCTAATCAGATGAACATGTGCGATACATGTGCAGTGAAATATGGGGGCCGATAGAAAATCGGCCAGTAAAACAAAAAAAATCATGATGTACGGCCGATGCACGGACATCAATTTTAGAACTAAGAAACAAAGCCGATGCACAGCCATCGACTCTAGTACAAATTACACAGGATCTACCAGCTGCGTGTTCCAGACGCGGATTTCGACCAAGTCGGTCTTCAGTTCAGCTTCGAGGCCTTCTGCTTCCTCGAGGGAGTGAACAATGAGAGTTGCCTCAGCTTCAATGAGCCGATTTTGTTGCCCGAACCTTCTCTTCGAGGACTTCCAACCCTTTGCGCAAGGTCGCCAGTTCAGCAGTACTGTCAGAGGTGTCAGTTTGGCGTACAAGACAGCCTTTTGTTCATTAAGCCGATTGGTGTTTCGTCTGCAATATCGGCTTTCGACGGTGGCAAGTCTGGCTGGTTCTGCATGGTGGCTGTCTCAGAATTGCCTGAGTTCGAGGCCCTTTGACTGAACTGTGTGTCCTCGCCGCTGTTCTTGCCTTAACTGAGGCTCGGGGGGCAGCTGATTTGGTGGATACTCTGTTTTTGGAAGCCGATTGGAGTGTCATCGGCTGACCCTGCATCATAACCTGCTTCAAAAGCGGTGAGTTGTTGCAGAAGAAGACCACCAGGGCTGCTAAAAGGAATTTGAAAGGGAAGCCGTCATCATCTACAGGGTCTGGACCGTCCTGTTCGTCGCAAGAAGATGAAGGAGACTCGGATTTTCAAAACAGCCGATGAACAGCCATCGGCTATAGAATTGCAAAGTATTATGGTCAGATATCAAATTACAGTCTGAATTTGAGAAGTGCTTGACTGACTGTCTAAATTGGTATCTGAGTCTGGCTTCATGGGCGTTTGAGGCGAAAAGTCCGATACGTTGCTATCGGTCTTGGTGCGGCAAATGGAAGACTTGAAATTGGATGAATTGAGAGTCAAATTGGAAGAACAATTCTTATTGATTCAAAGGAACGGCTTTACAAGAAAGAGCCGATGGCTCTCAAAAGGATCATCCGATGCCTAATGCACTGCTACTACTAGTCCTATACTAATTGGCCCTGCTCTAGGGGCCGTCGATGTCCTCATCGTCGCCATTGTAGCCGCCGCCGGTGCTGCTGCTGGCGAGCTCCTCGTCGCTACTGCCGTAGCCCTCGACGGGGGCTTCTTCCTCGTCATCATCGTCCTCGTCGTCATCTGACCAGGCCCAGCCGCGAAAGCGCTTCGCCGGCGGCTCGTCAGAGGAAGTGTCGCCTTCCTCTTCCTCCTCGTCGGAGGAGGTGTCGTCCTCTTCATCCTCCTCTTCTTCCTCTTCGCCGGAGGAAGCGAAGTTACCCCAAGAGAGGAGGTCGTCCTCACTCTCCGCTACCAGTTCTCCATCAATCAGGAACCGGAGGTCGTCCTCTCCATCGGTCAGGGGCAAATCCCCATCTGACCCGACGAGGGCCTCAGGTGGGCCGTCGGGCACGAAGTCAAAGTTCCACTCCGGCTCTTCCCATTGGTGTGCTCTGGCATCGGCTCGCTTGAGGAAGAGGATTGGAAGGAGATAGCTGATGCAGCAGAGGAGGAGGATGAGTCCATGGTGGGGGAGGGCTTTTAGGTGTCTGATACTGAGGGAGAGGATGAAGAAGCAAATTACTCGATGCGGTTAAATAAAAGGGGTATAGTGGAAATTTAATGCCACGACGGTTCTCGAGGACATGATGCCGAATCTATCAATTCACGCAGAGAAGCCGAGAAGGCGAGGCGACATGATGAAAGATTCTGCGGCAGTTCTGCTCTGCCACGACATGACCCGACGAAGAAAAAGCAGAGTGATTTTGGAATTGTCATTTCCAAAACCAGGGGGGCATGTGTTATCACCAGAATTTGACCGGATCAGAGGTGGGCCGCGATTGAAGATGGGCTTGAAGAATATACATGAAGGAATACATGAATCGGCCTTATATGCAAAGTTTGGGCTAGTTTTCCCGTGTATCTGTAATATAGTAGGATACGTGTCGGTTAGATAGAGTTTGGCTCGTGCACGGTTGGGATTATTCCCACGTTAGAAAGTCTACGGACTATAAATATGTATCTAGGGTTTATGAAATAAACAACAATCACGTTCACCACAAACCAATCTAGGCGCATCGCCAACTCCCTTGTCTCGAGGGTTCTCTTCCGGGTAAGCATCATGCTGCCTAGATCGCATCTTGCGATCTAGGCAGTACACGTTTATTCGCTGTTCATGCGTTGCTCGTGCTGAAACCTTGTTGATGGCGAGCAACGTAGTTATCATAGATGTGTTAGGGTTAGCATTGTTTCATCGTATCATATGCTTTCGTCCGTGCAACCCTTAGACGTCTAGCCGCCCTTACACCTATCTTAGGTGTAAGGGCGGCACCCCGCTTGGTCATTATTTAGTAGATCCGATCCGTTATGATTGCTCCTTGTTCTTCAAGGATTAGTTTAATATCTGCATAGTTAGGCCTTACAAACGGGTTGAAGGATCCAGTGGCGCGTAGGGTGTAGTTTGCTAGCCCTAGACAGGATGTTCCGGGGATCAACTTCATGTTGGTTTCTAAGCCTTGTCTAGGGTCGGCTTACGATCACCGTGCGTGGCCGCCAGGCTCAATCACGCGTAGGATGTTCCGATTATGTGGTGAAAACCCTAAATCGTAGTAGGTCGTTTTAGCTTTATATTGATCAACAGGACCACCATATATTCGTACACCTCGTACGAATCATGGGTGAATCGGCTCCTTGAGCCGATTCACAGGACAACCTGAGAGCCGATCGAGGCTCGTATTTAATGTTTACGTGTATGCCATGCAGGAAACTAAGCGAGGCAAATCCATCACCTTCCTGACCAGGTATAGGTCAGGTGGCACGCCCTTGCATCAGCATCGGACGTGCGTGCCGAGTCTTTGCGGGCCGTCGCTCGAGGGACCAGGGCCAGCCGCAGTCCTGGGAGCCTCCCGGCTCTACTGTGTTGCCCGTCGCTGCTCGCCGGTGGGTTTCTGACCGCAACAGATCCAAATGTGAGTTATACACCGATCATAAAAGTTTGAAATATTTCTTCACTCAGAAGGAATTAAACATGAGACAGAAGAGATGGTTAGAGTTGATTAAGGATTATGACCTTACGATCAACTATACACCAGGCAAGGCTAATGTAGTAGCAGATGCCTTAAGCAGGAAGAGTACGGAGAATCAACCTACGGAATGGGAGATTCCAAAGGAACTTCGGAAAGAGCTAGAGGATGCTCGGATTTTGTTTATTCAAGGTGATGTTAAGGGAAGTGTAGCAACCATGAGGATTATGGATGAGATGTATTCAGACTTGAAGTATGAGATTATCCGGAAACAAGCGGATGATTTGTTCATCCAAGAAGAAATCAAAAGGATTGGAGAAGGAAGACCGTCAGAATTTCATCTAGGGGAATTTGATTCACTATACTTCCAGAAAAGGATATGTGTACCGGATGATTCCGAAGTGAAGTTAATCATATTAAAAGAAGCACATGAAACCCCTTATTCAATACATCCGGGAAGTACTAAGATGTATATGGATTTGAAGGAGATGTTTTGGTGGAACAACATGAAAAGGGAGATGGCACAATATGTCTCGGAATGTCATACATGTCAGCGAGTAAAGGCAGAACATCAAAGTCCTGCTGGATTACTCAAATCACTAGAGATACCGGAGTGGAAATGGGATGAAATCGGAATGGATTTTGTGACCGGTCTACCAATGACTAGTAAGAAGAAAGATATGATATGGGTAATAGTGGACAGGCTTACCAAGAGTGCTCATTTCATAGCCGTAAATACAAAGGATACTGCAGAAAAGCTTGTGGATATATATGTGAAGGAGATTGTGAGTAAGCATGGAGTACCCAAGAAAATAGTCTCAGATAGAGGTTCAATTTTCACATCAGCATTTTGGAAACAACTACAAGAAGCTTTGGGATCCAAGTTGGATTTCAGTACGACATATCATCCACAAACCGGAGGACAAACCGAAAGAACCAATCAGATACTTGAGGACATGCTTAGAGCCTGTGCTCTGAACTTTGGAGGCTCATGGGAGGACCATTTACCTTTAGCGGAATTCTCATATAACAATAGTTATCAGAGTAGCATCCAGATGGCACAGTGATACGTCTCCGACGTATCGATAATTTCTTATGTTCCATGCCACATTATTGATGATATCTACATGTTTTATGCATACTTTATGTCATATTTATGCATTTCCCGGCACTAACCTATTAACGAGATGCCGAAGAGCCGATTCTTCGTTTTCTGCTGTTTTTGGTTTCGAAATCCTAGTAAGGAAATATTCTCGGAATTGGACGAAATCAACGCCCGGGGTCCTATTTTGCCACGAAACTTCCAGAAGACCGAAGAGAAGACGAAGTGGGGCCACGGGGCGCCGCCACACTAGGGCGGCGCGGCCCAGGGGGCCCGCGCGGCCCTAGCGTGTGGGGCCCCCGTGACCCCTCCGAGGCTGCCCTTCCGCCTACATATAGTCTTCGTCGCGAAACCCCGGTACCGAGAGCCACGATACGGAAAACCTTACGGAGACGCCGCCGCCGCCAATCCCATCTCGGGGATTCAGGAGATCGCCTCCGGCACCCTGCCGGAGAGGGGAATCATCTCCCGGAGGACTCTTCACCGCCATGGTCGCCTCCGGAGTGATGAGTGAGTAGTTCACCCCTGGACTATGGGTCCATAGCAGTAGCTAGATGGCCGTCTTCTCCTCATGTGCTTCATTGTCGGATCTTGTGAGCTGCCTAACATGATCAAGATCATCTATCTGTAATTCTATATGTTGTGTTTGTCGGGATCCGATGGATAGAGAATACTATGTTATGTTGATTATCAATCTATTACCTATGTGTTTTTTATGATCTTGCGGGCTCTCCGTTATTAGTAGAGGCTCGCCAAGTTTTTACTCTTAACTCCAAGAGGGAGTATTTATGCTCGATAGTGGGTTCATGCCTCCATTAAATCCGGGACGAGTGACGGAAAGTTCTAAGGTTGTGGATGTGATGTTGCCACTAGGGATAAAACATTGATGCTATGTCCGAGGATGTAGTTATTGATTACATTACGCACCATACTTAATGCAATTGTCCGTTGTTTGCAACTTAATACTGGAAGGGGTTCGGATGATAACCTGAAGGTGGACTTTTTAGGCATAGATGCATGCTCGGATAGCGGTCTATGTACTTTGTCGTAATGCCCAATTAAATCTCACTATACTCATCATATCATGTATGTGCATGGTCATGCCCTCTCTATTTGTCAATTGCCCGACCGTAATTTGTTCACCCAACATGCTATTTATCTTATGGGAGAGACACCTCTAGTGAACTGTGGACCCCGGTCCATTCTTTTACATCGAATACAATCTACTCGCAATACTTGTTCTACTCGTTTTCCGCAAACAATCATCATCCACACTATACATCTAATCCTTTGTTACAGCAAGCCGGTGAGATTGACAACCTCACTCGTTTCGTTGGGGCAAAGTACTTTGGTTGTGTTGTGCAGGTTCCACGTTGGCGCCGGAATCCCTGGTGTTGCGCCGCACTACATCTCGCCGCCATCAACCTTCGACGTGCTTCTTGACTCCTACTAGTTCGATTAAACCTTGGTTTCTTACAGAGGGAAACTTGCTGTTGTACGCATCACACCTTCCACTTGGGGTTCCCAACGGACGCGTGCTGTACGCGTATCAAGCTAAATTTCTGGCGCCGTTGCCGGGGAGATCAAGACACGCTGCAAGGGGAGTCTCCACAATCCAATCTCTTTACTTTGTTTTTGTCTTGCTTTATTTTATTTACTACTTTGTTTGCTGCATTATATCAAAACACAAAAAAATTAGTTGCTAGCTTTACTTTATTTTACTGTCTTGCACTCTATACCAAAAACACAAAAAAAAATTAGTTACTTGCATTTTACTTTTGTCACCATGTCTAGTTCTGCACCTGTTACTTCTTCACCTGAGGAATTAGTCTTCACTTTTAAACAAGGGGATGAGGAGAGTTTTAAAGATGCTTGGTCCAGAATTTTTACTTCTTATCGTAAAGCTGAACCTCAAATGACTCTAAGTTTGCTCCTTAGTAATTTTTATTTTGGTCTTATGATTCGCTATAGATATGCCTTGGATGTCTGTACTGGGAGGATATTTCCTTCATTGCAATGGGGATCAAGCTTTTAATGCCATAAAGAAGTTGGTTGCATCACATGATTCAGCTAATAACTTTGATTCAGCCCTTATTAGCATTTATAATAGATTAAACACTCTTGAGACAAGTGCATCTCGCTTGAATGAAAATTATAGATATGTTCGTAACCGTCTTGATCAAGTTTTAGTGAACTCCGAACCTTCATTATGGGATCCTACTATTAAAATTGTTATCGGTGACCAAACTCTTCATGCCAATTGTGATATTATGTCCGAATTTTGCCTAATGCCTAAGAGTATTCATGAATCTTTGAAACTTTGGGGATTTGTTGAAGGGGGAGAAGGAATAACCCTTATTGATAACTCTGTTATAATTCCTAAAGTAATAGCTGCGGGTGTGCATACAATCGTTCTTGGGAGAACAATATCTATTGATTATCTTGTTATTGAATGTGCAGGAACAGGACAAATCACACTCGGAAGATCCCTGCTGAAACTATTGGGAGCAGTCATATACATGGGAGAAGGCACCCTAAAATTCACCTCTACACCCGGGGGTAGACATATATTCCCTAAGTCAAAGAGTAAGAAAAAGAACAAGAAAGATAAGGGTAAAGCCCAAGGTAATGTCGATGCATCATCTCTTGATAACACTTGATATACACTTTCTGCGCCTAGTTGAAAGGCGTTAAAGAAAAGCGCTTATGGGAGACAACCCATGTTTTTACTACAGTACCTTTATTTTATATTTGAGTCTTGGAAGTTGTTTACTACTGTAGCAACCTCTCCTTATCTTAGTTTTGTGCATTGTTGTGCCAAGTAAAGTCGTTGATAGTAAGGTTCATACTAGATTTGGATTACTGCGCAGAAGCAGATTTCTTTGCTGTCACGAATTTCGACCTGCCTCTCTGTAGATAGATCAGAAAATTATGCCAATTTACGTGCGTGATCCTCAGATATGTACGCAACTTTCATTCAATTTGGGCATTTTCATTTTAGCAAGTCTGGTGCCTCAATAAAATCCATCTTTACGGACTCGTTCTGTTTTGACAGATTCTGCCTTTTATTTCGCATTGCCTCTTTTGCTATGATGGATGAATTTCTTTGTTCTATTAATGTTCAGTAGCTTTGTGCAATGTCCGAAGTGTTAAGAATGATTATGTCACCTCTGAACATGTGAATTTTTATTATGCACTAACCCTCTAATGAGTTGTTTCGAGTTTGGTGTGGAGGAAGTTTTCAAGGATCAAGAGAGGGAGATGATACAATATGATCAAGGAGAGTGAAAGCTCTAAGCTTGGGGATGCCCCGGTGGTTCACCCCTGCATATTTTAAGAAGACTCAAGCGTCTAAGCTTGGGGATGCCCAAGGCATCCCCTTCTTCATCGACAACATTATCGGGTTCCTCCCCGAAACTATATTTTTATTCCATCACATCTTATGTGCTTTGCTTGGAGCGTCGGTTTGTTTTTGTTTTTTGTTTTTGTTTGAATAAAATGGATCCTAGCATTCATTGTGTGGGAGAGAGACACGCTCCGCTGTTGCATATGGACAAATATGTCCTTAGGCTTTACTCATAATATTCATGGCGAAGGTTGAATCTTCTTCGTTAAATTGTTATATGGTTGGAATCGGGAAATGCTACATGTAGTAATTCTAAAATGTCTTGAATAATTTGATACTTGGCAATTGTTGTGCTCATGTTTAAGCTCTTGCATCATATACTTTGCACCCATTAATGAAGAAACACCTAGAGCTTGCTAAAATTTGGTTTGCATATTTGGTCTCTCTAAAGTCTAGATAATTTCTAGTATTGAGTTTTGAACAACAAGGAAGACGGTGTAGAGTCTTATAATGTTTACAATATGTCTTTTATGTGAATTTTGCTGCACCGGTTCATCCTTGTGTTTGTTTCAAATAACCTTGCTAGCCTAAACCTTGTATCGAGAGGGAATACTTCTCATGCATCCAAAATCCTTGAGCCAACCACTATGCCATTTGTGTCCACCATACCTACCTACTACATGGTATTTCTCCGCCATTCCAAAGTAAATTTCTTGAGTGCTACCTTTAAAATTTCCATTCTTTACCTTTGCAATATATAGCTCATGGGACAAATAGCTTAAAAACTATTGTGGTATTGAATATGTACTTATGCACTTTATCTCTTATTAAGTTGCTTGTTGTGCGATAACCATGTTCCTCGGGGACGCCATCAACTACTCTTTGTTGAATATCATGTGAGTTGCTATGCATGTCTGTCTTGTCCGAAGTAAGGGAGATTTACCACTCATTTAATGGTTAGAGCATGCATATTGTTAGAGAAGAACATTGGGCCGCTAACTAAAGCCATGAATCATGGTGGAAGTTTCAGTTTTGGACATATATCCTCAATCTCATATGAGAACATTAATTGTTGCTACATGCCTGATGCATTAAAGAGGAGTCCATTATCCGTTGTCTATGTTGTCCCGGTATGGATGTCTAAGTTGAGAATAATCAAAAGCGAGAAATCCAAATGCGAGCTTTCTCCTTAGACCTTTGTACATGCGGCATAGAGGTACCCCTTTGTGACACTTGGTTAAAACATGTGTATTGCGATAATCGCGGTAATCCAAGCTAATTAGGACAAGGTGCGGGCACTATTAGTATACTATGCATGAGGCTTGCAACTTGTAAGATATAATTTACATGATACATATGCTTTATTACTACCATTGACAAAATTGTTTCTTGTTTTTAAAACCAAAGCTCTAGCACAAATATAGCAATCAATGCTTCCCTCTGCGAAGGGCCTTTCTTTTACTTTTATGTTGAGTCAGTTCACCTATTTCTCTCTCCACCTCAAGAAGCAAACACTTGTGTGAACTGTGCATTGATTCCTACATACTTGCATATTGCACTTGTTATATTACTCTATGTTGACAATATCCATGAGATATACATGTTATAAGTTGAAGGCAACCGCTGAAACTTAATCTTCTTTTGTGTTGCTTCAATACCTTTACTTTGAATTATTGCTTTATGAGTTAACTCTTATGCAAGACTTATTGATGCTTGTCTTGAAGTACTATTCATGAAAAGTCTTTGCTTTATGATTCATTTGTTTACTCATGTCATTACCATTGTTTTGATCGCTGCATTCATTACATATGCTTACAATAGTATGATCAAGGTTATGATGGCATGTCACTCCAGAAATTATCTTTGTTATCGTTTACCTGCTCGGGACGAGCAGGAACTAAGTTTGGGGATGCTGATACGTCTCCGACGTATCGATAATTTCTTATGTTCCATGCCACATTATTGATGATTGATGACCCACAAGTATAGGGGGTGTATCGTAGTATCTTCGATAAGTAAGAATGTCGATCCCAACGAGGAGCAGATCCCGAGCCTCGATGGAGAACTACTCCTCCTCATGGAGCAAAGAGCGATGATGAAGATGGCGGTGGTGTCATGGAGGAGCCTTCCTCGGGCACTTCCCCGTCACGCAGCGTGCCGGAACAGACTCCGTCTCAGATCTTGGCTTCGCGATGGCGGCGGCCTGAAGGTTTTCCGTATCGTGTTTTTCGGGCCTGGGGTTTCGCGACGGAGGCTTTAAGTAGGCGAAGGGCAGAGTCGGAGGGCTGACGAGGGGCCCACCATAGGCAGCGCGGGCCCCTCCCCGCCGCGCCGCCGCCTTGTAGGTGTCGCCCTCGTGGCCCCACTTCGTATGCTCTTCGGTCTTCTGGAAGGTTCGTGGCAAAATAGGCCCCTGGGTCTTCGTTTCGTCCAATTCCGAGAATATTTCGTTACTAGGATTTCTGAAACCAAAAACAGCAGAAAACAGCAACTGGCACTTCGGCATCTTGTTAATAGGTTAGTTCCAGAAAATGCACGAATATGACATAAAGTGCATAAAACATGTAGGTATCATCAATAATATGGCATAGAACATAAGAAATTATCGATACGTCGGAGACGTATCAAGCATCCCCAGCTTAGTTCTGCTCGTCCCGAGCAGGTAAAACGATAACAAAGATAATTTCTGAAGTGACATGCCATCATAACCTTGATCATACTATTTGTAAACATATGTAGTGAATGCAGCGTATCAAAACAATGGTAATGACATGAGTAAACAAGTGAATCATAAAGCAAAGACTTTTCATGAATAGTACTTCAAGACAAGCATCAATAAGTCTTGCATAAGAGTTAACTCATAAAGCAATAAATCAAAGTAAAGGTATTGAAGCAACATTAAAGGAAGATTAAGTTTCAGCGGTTGCTTTCAACTTGTAACATGTATATCTCATGGATAATTGTCAACATAGAGTAATATAACAAGTACAATATGCAAGTATGTAGGAATCAATGCACAGTTCACACAAGTGTTTGCTTCTTGAGGTGGAGAGAGATAGGTGAACCGACTCAACATAAAAGTAAAAGAGAATGGTCCTTCAAAGAGGAAAGCATCGATTGCTATATTTGTGCTAGAGCTTTTATTTTGAAAACATGAAACAATTTTGTCAACGGTAGTAATAAAGCATATGAGTTATGTAAATTATATCTTACAAGTTGCAAGCCTCATGCATAGTATACTAATAGTGCCCGCACCTTGTCCTAATTAGCTTGACTACCGGATCTTTGCAATGCACATGTTTTAACCAAGTGTCACAATGGGGTACCTCCATGCCGCCCGTACAAAGGTCTAAGGAGAAAGCTCGCATTTTGGATTTCTCGCTTTTGATTATTCTCAACTTAGACATCCATACCGGGACAACATGGACAAC
>NC_061512.1:131386173-131493408 GCF_022539505.1 Lolium rigidum
CCTCCTCCTCCGCCGGCAAGAGGTGAGCCGGCCGGCCCTCTTTTTTATTGTTATTTATATTTGTAAAATTATTGTGTTGTTAGTATATTAATTGTTAGTATAGTACTTAATTAGAAAAAATGTTAGTATGTTAATTAGTATAGTTAGCTAGAAATAGTATAGTTGTTACTATTACTATAGTTAGAAAAATTAGTTATAAGTACTTGTTAGATAAAAAGTTATATGTTAGGAAAGTAGTGAAAATTATAGTTAGAAAAAAGTTATGAAAATAATATTTGTTAGAAATAAGATAGAAAATTATAGTTACAAAATTATAGTCGTGAAAATTATTAGTATAGTTAATCCGATATGTTAGAAAAAGTAGTGAAAATTATAGTTAGAAAATTGTTAGTATAGTTAATCCGGTCGTGCGGGCGGCCTTGCCCGTGCCGAGTCGGTGGCGGTGCCCCTACCGGCGCCCGTGGCTGTGCCGAGCCCGTGGCGATGCCCCTACCGGCGCCCGTGCCGGTGCCGAGTCCGTGGCGGTGCCCCTACCGGCGCCCGTGGCTGTGCCGAGTCCGTGGCGCTGCCGCCGCGACATAGTGCCGACGCCCCTGCCGGCGCCCCCAAAATATATAGGGTATATATGTAGTGCCGGCGCCGACTAACATATAGTGAAGTTATTTTTTAATTTATGTTAACGTTGGTACATATATATATGATTTGTTTTCGTAGCTACGATGCCGCGACAGCCGCCGCGCCGTGGTCTGACTCTTCTAGAGGAGATGGAGCAGATGGGGGAGGTCCGGGACTGGGCTCCGCCGGGGTGGCACTGGGAGGTCTTAGCTTCCGGGTCGCGCACCTTGGTGCGGAATCCGGGTCCCGTTGTCGACCCGGATATTCTTTGGTGGAGGTCTTATGGGCCACGGTCGTTTCGGAGGAGCCGGCCCCGCCGGAGGAGGTAGCTCAGCGCATTGAAGCGGAGGACCAGCACGTTCGCCGTTACATGTACGCGTTAGACAACATGTATAGGACCGGATGGAGCGTTATGCGGGGATCTCATGTTAGCTATGCTCCCGTTGTTGTTCCGTGGCTTTGGGGGTACACCCAGCGCGGCTCAGGACCCGGTCGGCGCCCTCTAGGACCCGGTCTGCGCGGTTGAGTGGTTGTAGTAGTGATTGATATGTATTAGTGTTAAATAAACATGAACCCGATCTATGTATGCATGTAATCGCACTATCTGCTTTCAGCACTATATTATCGATCCTTAGTTAAGAACTACATATGTAACTCCATTTTCAGTTTTCGCATTATCCTTAATTTGATCATATGATGGTTCCTATATATGTATAGCTTGCGGGTCGTTGTACAAAGCATGGACGAGAGATGAATTTGAAGAAAATTTCATGGAGAACCTCATAGCAAACGGTACTCTGGATGATCGCGACGACGACGTTATTCCGGATGATGGCGGTGACGATGTCACCGCAACTTATTTGAATGACTCCGGTGAGGGAGCGGAGAATATTGAGGAAGAAGATCCTAGTGGCGCCGGTGAGGAACAAGATCATCATAATGGCTCCCGAACCGTAGTTATCACCGAGGTATATAAACTAATTAAGCCGCTGTTGATCGACTAGATGCATTAACTAATTAAATTGTACTGACTATGAATTATTTCTTTTTTAGCCCTCCGGATCGAGCACTTCTTATGTAAAGTCGAGGAAGCGAGGCCCGGCCAAAAAGTTGGACGACGGTGTTAGGCACGACATCACCCACATCGCTAAGGATGGTAAACCGATTGCTCCGGAGAAAGGTGCAAAGGCATTTATAGCTCAATGCGGAGTGCTTGTTAGGGACCACGTCCCGATCACCGTTCGAGAATGGAACAAGCCGAAGGGACTAGTGCTGTCTGCGAGAGGAAGAAGGTCAAGGTCTTTATATCGATGATGTAGCCAAAAACAGCATTATGGACAAGCTCATGTCACATTTCAACATAGTACCCGAAGAGGGGGTGACGTCGAAAAGGCCAAGATGGAGCAGGCCCTCCGCGAGTTTGGCAAGAAGAAGATGGCCGAACTATTCAAGAGCCACAAGAAAAGATTGCGCCGCCTTATCAAGATAAAGAAGACTCCGGACAATGAGAAGGTAAAAACTCACTGGGAAGAATTCGTGAAGTACGGCACGGAGTCGGAAGAATTTAAGAGAAGGTCAGAAATAAATAAGGCAAATGCTGCGTTGAAGCTATATCACCAAATTCGGGTCCAGGTGGATACGAGGCTAACCGTCCTAAGTGGCAAGCAGCTGAGGCGGAACCGACCGATAAAGGGATCGGATTAGGGACACACGGTTGGATCGAACGGTGCAAGGAGTGGTTCTACGGGATTGGGGGAACGTTGCATCCGGAAACGGGAAGTGCATCTATAAGAAAGCTCATCTCGAAGGTTCCCATTGATGCCCCGGAAAGAGCACATAGGGACGTGGAGGCGGGGTTGTTCCAGCCCGAAAGATAGAACGATGAGCTGACACGCGCCCTTGGGAACAAAGAACACGGCGGACGAACACGAGGCACGAAGGCTCCGTTCCGTGGAAGTATGGCTTTCCTGCGGAAAGGAAGAGATTTCCGATAAAAGCCATGAGAGGAGGAAGGCAAGGGAAACGAGACCGCCTGGCTAACTTAGAGGAGGGTATGAGCACCATGAAAGCCCAATTAACCATGGTAACCCAAGTACTTACATCTCGGATGGCTCGGGGGCAGGCTGTAGATCCTGCATTGCTCAATGCCATCGCCCGCTGCAATCTCAACCACACCGAAAAGCAGCGTGGCTTCCTCTCAGCAGGTGGATGATGATGATGATGATGACCAGGTGGTCGAGCCTCCTCGCTACCCCCCCGTGCATGATCTCACTGAGAGCCGTCCTTGTGAGCTGCATATTAAAGTTTTCAACCTATCCTTCAAGGCGGCGGTCGGCATCCTCTTACCTACAAGGTGTTACCATTGCCGTTCGGTCCAAGACGACTTTGCTGTTGTGATGGTGGATGAATTGATGAGAGATTATGAGGGGTTGGTGCTTGAGCACCCCGGCAGGTGAAGATGGGGAAATCAAAGAAGCTGGGAGAAGCCCGTAGAACCACCGTGCAATGGCGGAAGGAGAACATTGTGTTTCCGGTGAGAAGCCAACAAGCATGCCACCTCCGCCTCCTCCGCCACCCGAGTCTCCTCCGCGTGATGATTCTCCCTGTGCGCGATGATGATTCCCCTATCCATGACCCGGTCCGCTCCGCGTGAAAATACTCCGCCGCCTCCTCCTCCTCGTCAGGAGACTCCGCCGCCTCCTCCTCCTCGTCAGGAGACTCCGCCGCCTCCACTTAAGCAAAAGAGGAAGCTGTCCGCGGCACCTCCTACAGCTCTGAAGAGATCATCAACTCCAATGAGGGCACAGACTCCAGAGTTGTTACCACATGAGCATGACCGAAGAGCAAAAGGCGTTTCTTGCGCCGAAGAAGGTGTTTATTCGACCGCAGACGGTGAAGCACTTTGCCGAGACGAGAATGAAGAGACCTGGAGCGAGAGCTGATTATGACCGCTCTCTTGGACAGTCCTCTAGAGCGAGCAAAGAAGCAAAAAAGTCGCCCGGCTTGGACAGCAGGACATTCGAGCCGCACCCCACTTCATCGTGGAGCCATATCATGATCCGGAGACGGCATCGATGATCGAACGGGCGGCTAGAGCTCGTGGAGCATCAGTTGAGTACGAAGATTACTATCCAACGGCTCAAGTGGTAAACACGTATAGATACGGAAAAGATCTCGTCAAACCCGGCGAGCTCGCGCGTCTAGGGACTCGGATGCGAAGGTTGCATGAATGGTACCGAAAGCCTGTCGAAGAAGTGAAAGCTACCTCACGGTGTATCTTAGAGATGAGCATTACTTCCGGGGGAAGACGAGATAAACCTTGAGTTAGAAGAACTGATTCAGCTTATTCAATCAAGACGCCCTCGACAAAGTCTGTCATCGGTGCTACTCGCTCTGTAAGTGATTTATTTGTGTAATTAAGTTTGTAGCTCATTCATTTGCACTAACAATTATCCTCATTATATTCTTTGTGTACGCTATACATTTAATTATGCAGAATGAAGAAGTCTGGAATACAAAAGAGGCAAGCTCGTACCGCAGGGTTCATAGACCCAAACACGGTTCATGAAGTTACGGTTCGACGGTACCCCAAGGACACATAGGACAACATCGTAATGTTTTTAGAGAAGCAAGCGGACAAAGAGGATATATTCTTTCCCTACAACTTCAAGTGAGTGTTATATATAACATACATTATGCTTGTGCACCTTCCACTTTATTCTCGTAATCATTGAGCTATGCTTGTGCAGTTTCCACTTTATTCTCCTAATCATTGATCTTCACCTTGGAGTCGTAAACGTCATGGACTCGAAACGTAAAGAATATGCGGAATGGGCGGACATGGCTGCCATCCTCCAGAGGTAGTTTCAATCAATTTCGTATTGGCATCTTCATCTGCTCTAATTCGAAGATATCATCAACTAATCAATTACTCATTTACTCATTATTTTTTGCCGGGCAGGGCTTGGAAACGGTTCATCAATACTGTTCCGGGTGAATGGAAACCGGAGCTTACATTTAGAGATTACCCTGTAAGTAGTACTATATATATAGCTATGTCCGTGAAACTTTATATATGATATTTACTTTCAATACGATGCTTGATTATTAGTTTGATCGAACTATTTTTTCGTAAAGTGTATGAGGCAGGAACAAGGGAATAACTTATGTGGATACTACGTCCGCACCTTCATGCGTGACATGTCCTGTCCCAAGGGTGGGGATGCCCAAATACACCACACTCGTGTACGATAACAAATTTTCACAATTAATCTTAATTAGTACCATCTATTGTATTGAGTTCCATTCATATATTGATCTCCTTTTTTAAATATAGATGACACGCCTGCGGGACACTCTCATAACAGCGGATCAAATAAAAGCAATTCAAGAGGAAATCGCGGGATTCTTTATTACCGAGGTCCTTACCCCAGGTGGAGAGCACTATCGGCGGATCGTTGCGGGGAACGAAATCCGTCGAGGACATGTTGTATTGTAAATATGCATGCATTACGTGTACTGTTGACGATGTCGTGTACTGTTGACGATGTCTATATATATTCATGACGATTTTTTGTGGTTTCTTGAATGATATATATGCATTGCTGAAACTCTGCCGTGGCAGAGAAACGCCCTGTTTCTCTGCCGCGGCAGAGAAACGCTAGTACAGCCTAAACCTGTGCCGCGGCAGAGAAATAGAAATTCTCTGCCGCGGCAGAGGAACCTAGGCCCGGTTCGTACCACGAACCGGGACCAAAGGCCTTCCACCGCGAGCTACCTGGCCGCACCACGTGTCGAGGCCTTTAGGCCCGGTTTATCTTTGAACCGGGACTAAAGGGTACCCCCTTTAGTCCCGCCTAGTTGGTCCCGGTTCGGGAACCGGGTCTAAAGGCCCAAATGGACCGGGCCTATTGCCCCGTTTTCCACTAGTGAATGAGAGACCTTTGAGTATAAGTGAGTATGCACATAGTTAGAGATCACACCATCTTGCATCACAACCATCTCGAAGGCATCAGCTGAAACTTCACTCCAGTTCAAAACATGCACATCATCATGGCATTGAGCAGAAAAAATGTAGCAGGGAAGATACAGTACTGGCCCTCTCGAGCATGTGCATACGCACAGATCCTATTGTTGATTCCATTAGTTATACTTATTTGAAAAGAAGGCCATGCCGAGACACTAACAAAATCATGAAGGCTATTCTCATCCGGGTTTTATCTGATGCTGAAATAGTCAAAGACGAGGGACAAATTAATCCATCATTAAATAGTAAAAAACAACAGTGAATAGAGGATCTAAAGGCTTTGGACCATCAAATTGATTAACGCGACTTGGCAAGTAGGGATGTGGATGTGGACTTACGCAGGAGTCAGGATAGATGGAGATGGGAGGCTGTCCTCGACCAACGAATCAAACTGGAGGTGGCGACATACCTGAGGCTGAGCGCTCTGTCTCTTCATCGGGGGGAGCTCGATGGCTGGCAGAGGAGATCCAGCGGCCATCCTTGTCGCTAGGGTTATTCCGAAGGGGAAGAAGCGCGCCATACGTTAGGGAGAAGATCCGATGGGTACCGCGGCGCCGCCGTCTTTGCCATCCTCTCTCCTCCTGGGATGTGTGGCGACGTCCACGTCGCTGCCACTGGGCGCCCCGCTCCTCTCTCGTAGAGGCCGGCGCCGATCATCTCGTAGAGGAACTCGGTGTCCTTATCTAGAGCCGAAGCATCGTCCGCCTTAACCGGCGTCGGGTTTGGCGTCGCGCCGGAGTCGGCGGTAGGATGGAGGCTTGGGGACAGAGGGACGGTGTTGGGGTGGTGGAACCCTAGGTCTGGGGACTCGCTCGGGAGAGAATACACCTGACGACGAAACATCGTCATGGGCGGCCCAGGTACGCGATTGGGCGGAAGCGGCCCATGTGGGGAGCGGGGGTACGACGAGGACGGACGAAAAGGGGAGAATAGGGAATAACTTCGTTCTTTTTAAGTAGTGTAGAAAATACCTAACATGTATCTGATCCTTTTTTTATTTTAGAAATTCCACCGGTGGCACATGTTGAGATCAAGTGACTCTTCACCATGGGGCACTGCTCCCACTGTTTACATTTTGTCCCACAAACTATATTTAAAATTACACCGGAAACTAGATGTTTGAAAAGGTTAGAAACTACTTACTGCCGTTTAGCAGAATTTTTATTTTTATGCAAACGGAGCTTGTCTCTGATGGTTAGGTTTCTTGTGGTGGAACTAGCACGCCTAGGTTTAACTTCTAGACTTGATATGAGTGTTTGCATATAACTGAATTTATTTTAGGATTTAAATGAAGCTATTTTTCCAGTGATAGGTGATGTGTCGATCAACAACGAGACGTCTATAGTGATTTCGTCAACCTCAAGATATGTTGACTCAGTCCCTCGAAGGTGCTCATAGAGGTAGGGTTTGTGCGCATGCATTCATAGGGGTGAGTATATATACGTGTTTGTGAGCGTTTGCGTTCAGCTGTGTTCTAAAAATAAAAAGAATTTTATTTTTATTTTAATGAGATATCAAGCAGTCAGAATAACCAGTTTTTTTTACTTCCTCGAACATATTATATTGCCAAGAACAACATTGACCGACAGAGAAAATTAATCTACCACACAAACGAAACTCTCCCTTATAAATACATGCATGCACATGTTACCTCTATGGCTCTATGAACACCTCTAAGAGATAGGATTCAAAAAACTAGCAATTATTTATTTATCAACAAACATTTTTAATCATGTCTGACAAACTCGTTTCATAAAAAATCGACTTATCATGTGACGTGTGTAAAAAAGACAAAATTCAGTGCTAAAAATAATGTTTTTCATAAGATAAACTTTCTCTTTTTTATATAGACCACACAAAATATTGGTTTTTCGTGAAACTTGACGAACGCACGTATATTATGGAGATGTACATGTAGAATTTTTTGTCCAAATTTTTCGACATTTCGAAATATGATTTTTTGGTAGAGGGAGCGTACGCACCCGGGAGCCGAATTGAATTTCCGGAGATTCAAACTTACAGAGTTACATAGCCAACACATATATCAGAATTTTTTTAGCATGATAACAAAGCTGCCCCGAACAACATATTGATATTAGGAATTTAAAATCTTGGGAATAAACATTGGATCCATAAAAGAAATCAACAGGGATGTTGCATACATCACACACGAAATACAGAAATCTGATTTTGTGTGCAATTTTCCACACATGTAGAAACCAAATTGATCTTTGCATACATGATTTCACATGTAGAAACCAAATTTTCAAGCTACCGCATATGGGCCACTGAACCACAGACCTAGCCCGGCTCACGAACGCACGTCCCAACAGCCGGACCGCATATCACTTGGCCCATTTGTACTGCATCCTTGTATCTCCAGCTCACACTCCACCATCGCGGCACGGATCCTTACTCGATATTAGCGGCCCAGATAGCGACTTAAACGGCCACACGCCCACACCACTCTCCGTAGTATGGTACATGGCTATTGCTCCGGTGTCCCCCCTCTCTAAACTTTGTTCTATTTAGACGGCTAGGATGTGCTGATACCCCTTCGTGGGTTGACTTAACATGTGTGTTTGGTTCATGGGCAAACATGTACGGGATGGAATGGGATAAAATATGTTTAATTAACGATTAATAGAAAATATAAATATGCCATTAACACACCGGTTAATATGTAATTAATGGGTCCTTTTCCCTTTGTGGTGGAGGCCGGACCTAGCGGGCGGCCGCCTACCCGTGCCTAGCAAGGTCACTACCCGCACATACTTAGCGAGGCTGTTTCTTCGACTGGGTGTGGCGCAGACGTAGCAAGCTCGTTGCTCGCCACGCCATGAAGGCCGCCGCCGCCGAGCTAGGGAGCCACGTTGAAAATCAAGCCCGTCGCTTACCGCGCCCTGGAGGCCGCCGATGTCGAGCTGGGGAGCCACGCGGAAAAGCAAGCCCACCGCTCGCCGTGACATGGTGGCCGCCACTGAGCTGGGGAGCCACACATACGACGGTGGCAGGTGTCGGATTCGCGTCGACGGCCATGGATTCTCCGACGGCTAGTGAGATTAGTCATGAAATTCACGGATCATATGGTCCAGCCTTTCTCATAAATATTCGGCTTTTGGGATGGGATCATCCATATTTTCTGGTCACGAACCAAACGCACGTTTACCACTGAACGTCGTTCGCCAAGGGGGGGACACCGGAGCACAGCCCATGGTACATAGTTCTAGAGCTCCAAGCAGATTCGGCGTTTCGTCCCGCAAAACTGAAAATACAGCAAAAGGAGATAAGGTTTAAAGCAAAATTAAAACGCGAGTAGAGCCACTATATTTCCCGCATCCCGCCCCGTTTGGCACCCTAGATAGTAATCATGTAGCGTCTGAACTGACCGGCCTGAAGTCAATAGGCTCCGAGTGATAGTATTTGCCAGGGTACCTACATATGTATAAGCGTCGCATCTTGGAGGGAACATGTTCACTTCAGTTTCCGCTTTATTTGTCATCCTCAGTTTTTCTCAGGCAAATAAGAATTAGAAAATCCGGTATAATATACATCTCGGAGCACGTAACTAATATATCTGTCATTCAGACGAGAGGGAACAGAGTGATTGATATAGTTAACCAAAAAGCGGTATGTATATATATATTGTATAGTCCATCAACACAGGGTGTGCAGATGGTTACAAGCTCAGCCCAGCTCTTACATACATAGTTTGTTCCGAAGGAGTAAACCAACACAAGGCAGCATGCATGAGGGTTCCTTATTTTCGGTATAAACTCGTATTTATTTCAAGTAGAGACAGATGTCTCTGCTGCGCGCTTCAGATCAAAGTGGATTCATGAGCTGAGCGCCGGCACGATCTGATCGTCGCTCACTTCAGCCTGCATCCACATATATCAATCATGCATGAGAAGATTTGAATATTCATGAGATTATGCGAGTTAATCTCACGTCGACGAATGAATAGTTGCTGGTACGTACTTGGAGCAGTCCATGGTGGGGCTGATGGTGTAGGGGACGGTGATGCCGCACTTGGAGGGGATGGCCGCGGCGTTGGCCAAATTGAGACCGCTGATGCCGGCAGCGGCGGCTTTGAAGCAGACGCATGCGGCTTGGCGGTCGGCGGTGCTATGCACCTGGTTCTGGACGGCCTTCACGCCGCTACAGCACTCCGCAGACGGGCCTGCGCCGCCAAGGGCGAAGGGCAGGCACGGCTTCATCACGTTGTCCACCTGGTCGCAGCTGATGGCCGCTGTGGCGCGCGGGGACCCCGCGAGCATCACCACCAGGGCGACGGCGGCCATGAGGACAACCTGAGAACGGGCCATGATCTCTTCTTGATCTTTTTAGCTAACAGTGCGTAGGCTCTACGGTCTCCTGAGGATGAAGTGAACTAAGTGATTGTGGTGTGGAGAATATGGGGAGGAATGGAGGGCTTAAATAGGGTTTAGACGGGGAGCTGGATCATGGATAGACGGTTTAGGCGGTGGTGCATACATGTGTTAGTTCGTTCGATAGTGTTAATGGCAAATGGAGTCTAGCTATAAGAAGGTGGTTGGGTGTTAGGGCTACGCAGATGCATCCATGTGTTCAGTTAGGGTGCGGACATGCGGCGGAATACGTACGAGCATGCATGGAGTAGTGCAAACTGCAAACGGTACAAACTCATCTTTTTTCTTCAGATAGAATGCTGTGAATTTATTTAAGACGGAAGGCTAGCTCGAACAGAGTTCAGCTTTAAATTATTTAAATTAACAGACTACAAACACACAAAGTCTTACAACGATACAAGATCAACCATCTAGAAAAGCGAAGTCTAGCATTAAGAGTAACAAGCTACTCATTCACGCCCCAACACGAGAAAGTAAGGACCGATACAAGCAAGAAAAAATAAGATCTCGTAGGCAGGAGCATCTCGGATAGTAATGTGGAGCGCCTGAATCTTGCCAATCACAAGCTTCACCGCGTCTTGCCTCACTTCTAGCCACTGGCTTCCAGAACTAAATGTACATCGACATCTATGCGAAGGAAAAATTCCCTCAATAGTGGACTTATTTATACTGTTACATAGTTTCCAACACAGGGCGGCGCAACAAATGCAGAACACACGCTTTGGTCTGACCAACGCATATATGAAGGATCCTAAGGATATTCGCAAAGCAGGCAGGATTCCATGAGCAGCCCAACAATTTTCTAACTGCGCTCCACAAGAACCTAGCAAGAGGGCACCCGAAGAACAGTTAATTGGTGTCCTCATGCTCCTCATACAAGGCACATCGACCCATGGGTTGACCATGTCGCTGGTGGATGTTACCATTTATGGGAAGACAGCTTACGCACAAGCTACCACAGAAACACACAAACTTTTAGTGGAATCGCAATTTTCAAAAGTTCACTATAGTATTTTCTCTCTGTACCATGGCACAGCTTACGATAAAGCGACCTCACCAAGAAAGATCCCGATGGCTCTAGAGACCAAGAAATGATACCCGGGTTGTGGTCCAAGTTGATCCCCTCCAAAGTCCTAAGATTAACAAGCTCCACCCGTTCCCCAATGCCTAGTGTGCGATTGAAAGGGATGTGCCAACCTTACACGGAGAGGCTCTGGGCCGCTTACACGCCAGGGTTACACGGAGAAGGGAATATGTCCATAAGTTTTCCGTGTCCCAGCCACAAGTCTCTCCACAATCTAGTGGAAGTGTCATTGTGGACCTATTGCTTAGCTCCCAAGACAAACACCCATTTAATCCTCTGAATCGAGTTCCAGGATTGGGACCTTGGGCTGTGCTCATCAACTAACAAGTCCTTAGCCCGAAGATACTTCCTTCTCTGGAGATCCGCTCAGAGGCCATGCTCTCCTAAGTATAGACGCCAGATCGACTTGGCCGAAAGGCACACCATCATGATCTTGGTGTCCATGATACCAATATTTTTTCAAACATCCACACCCTTAGCTACCGCAAGGTTTACAACATACACCAGTGGTACATCGACCCAAGTCTTCCACAATTTATTGTTGCAGCCGAGAACCAACCCTTTTGGTTATCATGTGTAGTAGACAAGCTCGCCATATATGCTTGGAGCAGCTTTAACAGTGTTTTTTTTTAGGAAAAACTGCAGGTGTTCAGCCAAATCAATTAAGTGGAAGGAGAAGTTAAGTTACAAGCTAGAGAGAACCTAGCTGACGGAGAAATAAAAAGGGCAAGTACAAAGGAAAACAAAAAAAAAACAGGCTGGCTATTGGCTAAAATCAGGCTGCCTGTGTGGCTCGTCATCTCTAGCCTTTTCCTGTAGATAGATTACCAAGAAGTGCAAATCATCCTTTAGCAGTTCCAGAAGTTGTCACTTAGACATGGAGGAGTTCTGGAATTTTTCGATAAAGGGAATATATTAATATCAAGAAGATACCAATTACACCCAGCCTCTGCAACAACGCACCACCCTAATGGCACTACAGATGCACACAGCCAAAAAACGGAAAAGAAAACTAAGAAACAAAAGTCCCGCTACAGTATCTTGGGCCTAACAACCGCAATACATCCACCACCATGACAACACCTGAATTACAGACTCTCCAAAAAACGACGCCTTCAAGAAGGGAACAGTGCTCAAACACCGTCGTCGCCCGATCAAAGATCTTAGGTTTTCACCCTGAAGATAGTCCCCGCTCTCAAAACAATGCCTCCACCAAGGTCACTGCTAGGCACAACCAGTTAAAGCTAGACCTTGGGTTTTCACCCTGAAAGGTAGGACTCTGCGCTTCACCTGTGTTGCCGCCCCCATTTCCAAACCGCTGCTATGAAGCCGGGACACCAAGCAAGCCCCTCAACAGCGCGGAGACTTGAACCTCCCTTAGCTAGTCCTCCCCTCCGGCCTTTAAGAAATTCTCTTCTGCCGACTTTCATCATGGATCCATAGTCACTTGATGTCAACACGGAAAAAGAGCTTCGCGCCGCTCCCTCCAGTAACCAAACGGTCGGAATAAACGCATGGGTGCGCACGACCGAATACCTCCGATCCAGCAAACTCCAGGCAAAGCGCTGTTACATTCGCCGGCGGAGCCTTCCGGAACTCAACCCTCCGGCCAGATCACGAGTCCAGGCTTCCGGTAGGTCCTCCTCTTCACGCAAGAGAGGCCCTAGGACCACCGCCTTTATTCAGGTCGGACCCCCACGTCGGCGACCATCCCGGGCCGGCCAACCCAGCCCTCCACCGGCGATACCATCGCCGGCTCCCAAGCACCTCCATCGCACCTGACGCCCGCCACCTGCCACCAGGTCGACGTCGTCACCGCCATCCAGGGCCGTCGCCCTTTGTGCCGTGATCCAGACCTTGAGGAGGAGCAGCACGAGATCCACCCCCATCACCACCCGCCCGGCGATGCCGAGGCGTGGAAGGAAGGAGAGGATCGCGCCGCCAGGATCCAGGGCCGCGCCGCCGCCCCCATACCGCCTGCCCGGTGAGACCGCGGCGAGGAACGGAGGAGAGAGCCGTGCCGCCGCTCCCATCATCGCCCGCCCGGCGAGGCCGCAGCGAAGACGTGATGAGATGGCCGCGCCGCCATCAACCGCCGGGTTCCGGGATCATCCCCCCGGCGCGGAGGCGTGCATCCTACCGCCGCCCGAGGGGACCGTGCGCGGATCCCCATCGCCCCCATCACCGACCGCGCCAGGCTTCGCCGGCGGCAGCCTCAGGGGACGGCGAGGAGGGAGGAGGAGGGGGGAAGGGAAGGCGGCGGCGGGGGGTTAGGGTTCTGCCCCGAGTCGCCCTGGAGGGGACGACCCGAGCGGTCTCAACTCGTGATGATGGATTGTACGTATGCTCGAGGAGTTCTGGAATACCCTTGGACATTGCTCTTTATATAAATGCCAGACCCCATTGCCACGATCAGCTTGTCTTTGGACAACAAACCGGACATAGAACTCCACCATTCCGCGGGAGAAGCAAACTGAAGATGTTGGGCATCCATTGCAACAGTTCTCATACATTGCACCAAAAGATGCCATAGCACCGTAGCATAAGAGAATTTCAAAATAATATGGGTTGTCGTTTCTTGCTCTTGATGCAGAGGGTGCATTGCTCCCCGTGTTCCATTCCTCTCACTACAAGAATCATGATGGTCCATAAAGTTTTACAAATGTCATGGACCAGACCAAAAACATCACGGACAGTTGTTCACGACGTGTTTTGTGAGGAAAAAACCATCATAGACCGACCGTCACAGACCAACCAATGACGCTTTGTTCCATGGATCGTTAAGCATATCATCCCTCGGGACCCGCTAACGTAGCCAAAGCCATAATAAAAATTACATTTGGGTTGGACATTAGAAAAAATACCTTACAAAAGGACCCAAAGAACTGAGATTTATAAACACACGCCGAGCTATAATTTGCTGATGCTGAGAGGTTCCAAAAAATTGTATCATCCTCATTAGAAAAATTAACGCCTTGCAGCTTAATCTAGAGAGTTGTGTACTCCCTTAGCTGAACCTTGGAATTTATCCTGCTGAACCCTGTCATCCATTTGTCATTTGACATGGCTTGTTCAACAAAAAGTTTCTGACGCTTGGTCAACTTGTACAGATTTTGTGCCATGTCTGCCGGGACAACCCCATCCAACCATCTTGAAGTCAAGAACTTAGAAACATTGCCCCTCCACACGGTTATCTTAGTGCATGCATCAAAGAGAGATGCCAATCCACGGGCGGTTCCGGTATGTCCATTCAAGCCATTTCCATCTCATACATAGTGCCCGGATGAACAGGTTGAGGTACAAGATACCAAGATACCAAGGCCTCCAAGATTCTTTGGTCGACAATCAGATTTCCAATTCATCAAATAAACACCCTTTGCTGCACCATTCTTGGATTTCCACAAGAAGTCACTTTGAATCTTGTCAATTATTTTGATTGCTGACTTCCCAAGTTTAAAAACTATGAGCATGTATATTGGGATCGCTGAGAGCATAGAATTCACAAGCGTTAGACAAGCAACTACATTCATTAACCTACCCTGCCATTTTGTTAGTCGATTTGCCACTATATCAAACAAAGGTTGCAACTTCCGATGATGAAGTGGAAGGCCAAGTTATTGGCATGGGAACTATTGAAAAAGCACCGGCAGCGGGTGAAGGATATATTTGATGACAGCTATCTCACAACAAAGAGGATAAATAGCTCATTTCTGTAAATTTTTATTGAGGCCAGAAGCCTGCCCAAATAACTTTAGCAACTCGGCCATAGTATGAATATCAGCCGCCTTAGGATTAACGAAGAGTGATGCGTATAAGCTGGTCCTCAACCTGGTTGATGGAAGATCCACCGGGGACAAGCTTCCCTCAGGTCATCCAGCTGCAACATTCAGTGCTACAGTGCATTAGCCACCGTGAATACCATCAGATAAAGGGGGCCCCTGATGCGTGTAGCTGACACGTCCGTTGGGAACCCCAAGAGGAAGGTGTGATGCGCACAGCGGCAAGTTTCCCTCAGTTAGAAACCAAGGTTTAATCGAACCAGTAGGAGTCAAGAAGCACATTGAAGGTTGATGGCGGCGGGATGTAGTGCGGCGCAACACCAGAGATTCCGGCGCCAACGTGGAACCTGCACAACACAACCAAAGTACTTTGCCCCAACGAAACAGTGAGGTTGTCAATCTCACCGGCTTGCTGTAACAAAGGATTAACCGTATTGTGTGGAAGATGTTTGTTTGCAAGAAAACAGTAAAACAAGTATTGCAGCAGATTTGTATTTCAGTATAAAAGAATGGACCGGGGTCCACAGTTCACTAGAGGTGTCTCTCCCATAAGATAAAAGCATGTTGGGTGAACAAATTACAGTCGGGCAATTGACAAATAGAGAGGGCATAACAATGCACATACATGTCATGATAAATATAGTGAGATTTAATTGGGCATTACGACAAAGTACATAGACCGCCATCCAGCATGCATCTATGCCTAAAAAGTCCACCTTCAGGTTATCATCCGAACCCCTTCCGGTATTAAGTTGCAAAACAACAGACAATTGCATTAAGTATGGTGCGTAATGTAATCAACAACTATATCCTTAGACATAGCATCAATGTTTTATCCCTAGTGGCAACAACACATCCACAACCTTAGAACTTTCACGTCACCGTCCCGAGATATCAATGGAGGCATGAACCCACTATCGAGCATAAATACTCCCTCTTGGAGTTAAGAGCAAAAACTTGGCCGAGCCTCTACTAATAACGGAGAGCATGCAAGATCATAAACAACACATAGGTAATAACTTGATAATTAACATAACATAGTATTCTCTATCCATCGGATCCCGACAAACACAACATATAGTATTACAGAAAGATGATCTTGATCATGTTAGGCAGCTCACAAGATCCAACAATGAAGCACAATGAGGAGAAGACAACCATCTAGCTACTGCTATGGACCCATAGTCCAGGGGTGAACTACTCACTCATCACTCCGGAGGCAACCATGGCGGTGAAGAGTCCTCCGGGAGATGAATCCCCTCTCCGGCAGGGTGCCGGAGGTGATCTCCAGAATCCCCCGAGATGGGATTGGCGGCGGCAGCGTCTCAGTAAGGTTTTCCGTATCGTGGCTCTCGGTCCTGGGGGTTTCGCGACGGAGGCTATTTGTAGGCGGAAGGGCAGGTAAAGAGGCGGCACGAGGGGCCCACACCATAGGTCGGCGCGGCTAGGGCCTGGGCCGCGCCGCCCTGGTGTGTCGCCACCTTGTGGCCCCACTTCGACTCTCCTTCGGTCTTCTGGAAGCTTCGTGGCAAAATAGGACCCTGGGCGTTGATTTCGTCCAATTCCGAGAATATTTCGTTACTAGGATTTCGAAACCAAAAACAGCAGAAAACAAGCAATCGGCTCTTCGGCATCTTGTTAATAGGTTAGTTCCGTAAAATGCACGAATATGACATAAAGTGTGCATAAAACATGTAGATATCATCAATAATGTGGCATGGAACATAAGAAATTATCGATACGTCGGAGACGTATCAGCATCCCCAAGCTTAGTTCCGCTCGTCCCGAGCGGGTAAAACGATAACAAAGATAATTTCTGAAGTGACATGCCATCATAACCTTGATCATACTATTTGTAAACATATGTAATGAATGCAGCGATCAAAACAATGGTAATGACATGAGTAAACAAGTGAATCATAAAGCAAAGACTTTTCATGAATAGTACTTCAAGACAAGCATCAATAAGTCTTGCATAAGAGTTAACTCATAAAGCAATAAATCAAAGTAAAGGTATTGAAGCAACACAAAGGAAGATTAAGTTTCAGCGGTTGCTTTCAACTTGTAACATGTATATCTCATGGATAATTGTCAACATAGAGTAATATAACAAGTGCAATATGCAAGTATGTAGGAATCAATGCATAGTTCACACAAGTGTTTGCTTCTTGTGGTGGAGAGAGATAGGTGAACTGACTCAACATAAAAGTAAAAAGAATGGTCCTTCAAAGAGGAAAGCATCGATTGCTATATTTGTGCTAGAGCTTTTATTTTGAAAACATGAAACAATTTTGTCAACGGTAGTAATAAAGCATATGAGTTATGTAAATTATATCTTACAAGTTGCAAGCCTCATGCATAGTATACTAATAGTGCCCGCACCTTGTCCTAATTAGCTTGGACTACCGGATCTTTGCAATGCACATGTTTTAACCAAGTGTCACAATGGGGTACCTCCATGCCGCCTGTACAAAGGTCTAAGGAGAAAGCTCGCATTTTGGATTTCTCGCTTTTGATTATTCTCAACTTAGACATCCATACCGGGACAACATAGACAACAGATAATGGACTCCTCTTTAATGCATAAGCATGTGGCAACAATTATTATTCTCATATGAGATTGAGGATATATGTCCAAAACTGAAACTTCCACCATGAATCATGGCTTTAGTTAGCGGCCCAAAGTTCTTCTCTAACAATATGCATGCTCCAACCATAAAGGTGGTAGATCTCTCTTACTTCGGACAAGACGGACATGCATAGCAACTCACATGATATTCAACAAAGAATAGTTGATGGTGTCCCCGAAACATGGTTATCGCACAACAAGCAACTTAATAAGAGATAAAGTGCATAAGTACATATTCAATACCACAATAGTTTTTAAGCTATTTGTCCCATGAGCTATATATTGCAAAGGCGAATGATGGAATTTTAAAGGTAGCACTCAAGCAATTTACTTTGGAATGGCGGAGAAATACCATGTAGTAGGTAGGTATGGTGGACACAAATGGCATAGTGGTTGGCTCAAGGATTTTGGATGCATGAGAAGTATTCCCTCTCGATACAAGGTTTAGGATAGCAAGGTTATTTGAAACAAACACAAGGATGAACGGTGCAGCAAAACTCACATAAAAGACATATTGTAAACATTATAAGACTCTACACCGTCTTCCTTGTTGTTCAAAACTCAATACTAGATATTATCTAGACTCTAGAGATACCAAATATGCAAACCAAATTAGCAAGCTCTAAGTGTTTCTTCATTAATGGGTGCAAAGTATATGATGCAAGAGCTTAAACATGAGCACAACAATTTCCAAGTATCAAATTATCCAAGACATTTTAGAATTACTACATGTAGCATTTTCCAATTCCAACCATATAACAATTTAACGAAGAAGAAACTTTGCCATGAATACTATGAGTAAAGCCTAAGGACATACTTGTCCATATGCTACAGCGGAGCGTGTCTCTCTCCCATACAGTGAATGCTAGGATCCATTTTATTCAAGCAAAAACAAAAACAAAAACAAACCGACGCTCAAAGCAAAGTACATAAGATGTGGCCGAATAAAAATATAGTTTCAGGGGAGGAACCTGATAATGTTGTCGATGAAGAAGGGGATGCCTTGGGCATCCCCAAGCTTAGACGCTTGAGTCTTCTTAGAATATGCAGGGGTGAACCACCGGGGCATCCCCAAGCTTAGAGCTTTCACTCTCCTTGATCATATTGTATCATACTCCTCTCTTGATCCTTGAAAACTTCCTCCACACCAAACTCGAAACAACTCATTAGAGGGTTAGTGGACAATAAAAATTAACATGTTCAGAGGTGACACAATCATTCTTAACACTTCTGAACATTGCATAAAGCTACTGGACATTAATGTATCAAAGAAATTCATCCAACATAGCAAAAGAGGCAATGCGAAATAAATGGCAGAATCTGTCAAAACAGAACAGTCCGTAAAGATGGATTTTATTGAGGCACCAGACTTGCTCAAATGAAAATGCCCAAATTGAATGAAAGTTGCGTACATATCTGAGGATCACTCACGTAAATTGGCTTAATTTTCTGAGTTACCTACAGAGAATTAGACCCATATTCGTGACAGCAAAGAAATCTGTTTCACACGCAGTAATCCAAATCTAGTATTTACTTTACTATCAAAGAATTTACTTGGCACAACAAAACTCAAAACTAAGATAAGGAGAGGTTGCTACAGTAGTAAACAAATTCCAAGACTCAAATATAAAACAAAAATACTGTAGTAAAAACATGGGTTGTCTCCCATAAGCGCTTTTCTTTAACGCCTTTCAGCTAGGCGCAGAAAGTGTGTATCAAGTAACATCAAGAGATGAAGCACCAATATCATAATTTGTTCTAATAATAAAATCAAAAGGTAACTTCATTCTCTTTCTAGGGAAGTGTTCCATACCTTTCTTGAGAGGAAATTGATATTTAATATTACCTTCCTTCATATCAATAGTAGCACCAACGGTTCGAAGAAAAGGTCTTCCCAATATAATGGGGCAAGATGCATTGCATTCAATATCCAAGACAACAAAATCAACGGGGACAAGGTTATTATTAACCATAATATGAACATTATCAATTTTCCCCAAAGATTTCTTTTTAGCATTATCAACGAGATTAACATCCAGATAACAGTTTTTCAATGGTGGCAAGTCAAGCATATCATAGACTTTCTTAGGCATAACAGAAATACTTGCACCAAGATCACATAAATCATTACAATCAAAATCATTGACCCTCATTTTAATGATGGGCTCCCAACCATCCTCTAGCTTTCTAGGAATGGAAGTTTCAAGTTTTAGTTTCTCTTCTCTAGCTTTTATGAGAGCATTTGTAATATGTTTTGTGAAAGCCAAGTTTACAGCGCTAGCATTGGGACTCTTAGCAAGTTTTTGTAAGAACTTTATAACTTCAGAGATGTGGCAATCATCAAAATCTAAATCATTACAATCTAAAGCAATGGGATTATCATCCCCAAGATTGGAAAAAATTTCAGCAGTTTTATCACGAGGCAGTTTCAGCAGTTTTAGCGGTTTCGGGTAATTTTGCGCGCTTTGCACTAGGAGTAGAAACATTGCCAACACCAATTATTTTACCATTAATAGTAGGAGGTGCAGCAACATGTGAATCATTAACATTGCTAGTGGTGGTAATAGTCCAAACTTTAGCTACATTTTTCTCTTTAGCTAGTTTTTCATTTTCTTCTCTATCCCACCTAGCACGAAGTTCAGCCATTAATCTTATATTCTCATTAATTCTAACTTGGATGGCATTTGCTGTAGTAACAATTTTATTTTCAATATCCCTATTAGGCATAACTTTCGATTTCAAAAGATCAACATCAGAGGCAAGACTATCAACCTTAGAAGCGAGAATATCAATTTTATTGAGCTTTTCCTCAACAGATTTGTTAAAGGCAGTTTGTGTACTAATAAATTATTTAAGCATAGCTTCAAGTCCAGGGGGTGTGTTCCTATTATTTTTGTAAGAATTCCCATAAGAATTAGCATAACCGTTACCATTATTATAAGGATATGGTCTATAGTTATTACTAGAATTGTTCCAATAAGCATTGTTGTTGAAATTATTATTTTTAATGAAGTTTACATCAACATGTTCTTCTTGGGCAACCAATGAAGCTAACGGAACATTATTAGGATCAACATTAGTCCTATCATTCACAAGCATAGACATAATAGCATCAATCTTATCATTCAAGGAAGAGGATTCTTCAACAGAATTTACCTTCTTACCTTGTGGAGCTCTTTCCGTGTGCCATTCAGAGTAATTAACCATCATATTATCAAGGAGCTTTGTTGCTTCACCAAGAGTGATGGACATAAAGGTACCTCCAGCAGCTGAATCCAATAAATTCCGCGAACAAAAAATTTAGTCCTGCATAGAAGGTTTGGATGATCATCCAAGTAGTCAGTCCATGGGTTGGGCAATTTTTAACCAAAGATTTCCGTCTTTCCCAAGCTTGAGCAACATGTTCATTATCTAATTGTTTAAAATTCATTATGCTACTCCTCAAAGATATAATTTTAGCAGGGGGATAATATCTACCAATAAAAGCATCCTTGCATTTAGTCCAGGAATCAATACTATTCTTAGGCAGAGATAGCAACCAATCTTTAGCTCTTCCTCTTAATGAGAAAGGAAACAATTTTAATTTTATAATGTCACCATCTACATCTTTATACTTTTGCATTTCACATAGTTCAACAAAATTATTGAGATGGGCAGCAGCATCATCGAACTAACACTGAGAAAATTGCTCTCGCATAACAAGATTCGATAAAGCAGGTTTAATTTCAAAGAATTCTCGCTGTAGTAGCAGGTGGAGCAATAGGTGTGCATAGGAAATCATTATTATTTGTGGTTGTGAAGTCACACAACTTAGTATTTTCAGGGGTGGCCATTTTAGCAGTAGTAAATAAAGCAAACTAGATAAAGTAAATGCAAGTAACTAATTTTTTTTGTGTTTTTGATATAGCAAACAGGATAGTAAATAAAGTAAAGCTAGCAACTAATTTTTTTGTGTTTTGATATAATGCAGCAAACAAAATAGTAAATAAAATAAAGCAAGACAAAAACAAAGTAAAGAGATTGGGAAGTGGAGACTCCCCTTGCAGCGTGTCTTGATCTCCCCGGCAACGGCGCCGTAAATTTGCTTGATGCGTGTAGCCGACACGTCCGTTGGGAACCCCAAGAGGAAGGTGTGATGCGCACAGCGGCAAGTTTCCCTCAATTAGAAACCAAGGTTTAATCGAACCAAGTAGGAGTCAAGAAGCACGTTGAAGGTTGATGGTGGCGGGATGTAGTGCGGCGCAACACCGGAGATTCCAGCGCCAACGTGGAACCCGCACAACACAACCAAAGTACTTTGCCCCAACGAAACAGTGAGGTTGTCAATCTCACCGGCTTGCTGTAACAAAGGATTAACCGTATTGTGTGGAAGATGATTGTTTGCAAGAAAACAGTAAAACAAGTATTGCAGCAGATTTTTATTTCAGTATAAAAGAATGGACCGGGGTCCACAGTTCACTAGAGGTGTCTCTCCCATAAGATAAAAGCATGTTGGGTGAACAAATTACAGTCGGGCAATTGACAAATAGAGAGGGCATAACAATGCACATACATGTCATGATAAATATAGTGAGATTTAATTGGGCATTACGACAAAGTACATAGACCGCCATCCAAGCATGCATCTATGCCTAAAAAGTCCATCTTCGGGTTATCGTCCGAACCCCTTCCAGTATTAAGTTGCAAAACAACGGACAATTGCATTAAGTATGGTGCGTAATGTAATCAACAACTACATCCTTAGACATATCATCAATGTTTTATCCCTAGTGGCAACAAGCACATCCACAACCTTAGAACTTTACGTCACTTGTCCCGAGATATCAATGGAGGCATGAACCCACTATCGAGCATAAATACTCCCTCTTGGAGTTAAGAGCAAAAACTTGGCCGAGCCTCTACTAATAACGGAGAGCATGCAAGATCATAAACAACACATAGGTAATAACTTGATAATTAACATAACATAGTATTCTCTATCCATCGGATCCCGACAAACACAACATATAGTATTACAGATAGATGATCTTGATCATGTTAGGCAGCTCACAAGATCCAACAATGAAGCACAATGAGGGAGAAGACAACCATCTAGCTACTGCTATGGACCCATAGTCCAGGGGTGAACTACTCACTCATCACTCCGGAGGCGACCATGGCGGTGAAGAGTCCTCCGGGAGATGAATCCCCTCTCCGGCAGGGTGCCGGAGGTGATCTCCGAATCCCCCGGATGGGATTGGCGGCGGCGGCGTCTCAGTAAGGTTTTCCGTATCGTGGCTCTCGGTCCTGGGGGTTTCGCGACGGAGGCTATTTGTAGGCGGAAGGGCAGGTAAAGAGGCGGCACGAGGGGCCCACACCATAGGTCGGCGCGGCCAGGACCTGGGCCGCGCCGCCCTGGTGTGTCGCCACCTCGTGGCCCCACTTCGACTCTCCTTCGGTCTTCTGGAAGCTTCGTGGCAAAATAGGACCCTGGGCGTTGATTTCGTCCAATTCCGAGAATATTTCGTTACTAGGATTTCTGAAACCAAAAACAGCAGAAAACAGCAACTGTCTCTTCGGCATCTTGTTAATAGGTTAGTTCCAGAAAATGCACGAATATGACATAAAGTGTGCATAAAACATGTAGATATCATCAATAATGTGGCATGGAACATAAGAAATTATCGATACGTCGGAGACGTATCAGCCCCCTACCGCATCCCTCCCTTGTGTGTAATCAGAGCTCCAGTCTTTTCATTCGCCAAGATCCTAGAAGAAGATGAACTTCAGAGTAAGGACAAGAGATCCCTCCATCTAGACCCAAAGCCTAATATTTCCAACACTTTTAACTCTGTCTCATGGGACAGAGTTAAAAGTGTTTTAAAATATACCGCCATGAGACAGAGTTAAAAGTGTTTTAAAATATACTCCCATGAGACAGAGTTAAAAGTGTTGGAAATATAAGCAATTTTCCGCATAAAGTAACCAAGAAAAACAATAGATAAAACATGGCTAGAAATAAAGGAATCAAACTAGACATGCCATCTAATAGAGAGTAGGATAAAAAAACTACAGAAGAAAGTAGTACTAAGATGTTGACTAGGATAATGAGAAGAACATACGGGACAGTGGAGGAAGACCCGTTCACGTTGCTGTTGTTCTCGCTCATGTCGTCGTACATGCTAGTGATGTCCGGGAAGAAGTCCTCGTCGGGGAAGAGCTCATCCGATTCCGTGATGAAGATGAAGCCAGTAGCCGCGCAGAGCGCTCCCCAAAAACCTTATCGCTGCTCTCCCGTACATGATCATGAGAGGCGAGGTTTCGGAGGCCTACTGTCCCAACTCGCGGTGCACGCCGTAAGATGGGATGGGGAAGATCTTGATCGGCGCAAAGATTCGGAACCAGGTGGTTGTACGCTTTTGTGTGTGTACTTCTCAAAAGGGCGACCTCTCTTTTATAGGCACACAGGAGGAGGCGAACATGTTGCGATGGAAGAGAAAATGAACAGACACAAGGCGAGGCAACAATATTCATGTCCACTACAGCATAATGTTTCAACTTCTGCAACCATTTAAATTCCATTCATGCGTGGAAAAAAGGAGAGAATGTCTCGGCTCGAGGCATTCCCACAAACCACGGCGCGCGCGTCGTGACGAGGCGAGGCGGACGGCGGAGGAGGAGGAGCGCGCGTGTAGGAGCTCTCTTCTCATGCACATACCGCAAGTGTAGCAGCCCCCTTATAAGGAGGTCCAAAACTCTCTAAACTAGCAAGGTAGGACTCGGATATTCAATTCGGCTCCCGGGTGCGTATGCTCCCTCTACTAACAAAACATATTTCGAAATGTGAAAAAAATTTGACAAATTTTTTTACATGTACATCTTAATAATATATGTGTATGCATCAAGTTTCACGAAAAAACAATATTTTTTGTGGCCTATGTAAAAAAGAGAAAATTTATCCTGTGAAAAGCATTGTTTTCAGCATTGGATTTTGTCTTTTTTACACACGTCACATGATAAGTTTATTTTTTATGAAACGACTTTGTGAGCGTGTAGCACGTGAAGATGTACGTGCGAATTTTTTATTTCAATTTTTTTGAAATTTGAAATATGTGTAAGATGCATTTCAAAATATAGGGAGCATATGCTCCCATGTTCCAAAACACCACTCCCGGTAGGACTAAACTTTTGTCCCTTCCGTTGCCTTGCATGAATAGGCCACATGGGCCTTTGGTATTTTCAGGAATTGTGGATATATGGGCTAGGCATATATTAGACAAAATTCCAATAGTTCTCCACCAGATCTCAGAGGCACATAAAGTTTGCTTTTGGTTCCAAAACATTGTTTTATATACCGGTACTATAGCGAAGACTTTTAAGTTAAACTTTCACCTAGAATTCTATGCTACACTAGATTGCTACTTGAACAGTGGACTAAGCCTTGAACTGCAAGTTTTCCGCGAATCTAGCTTCACATAAAGCCTTGAAAGATGCTGGGTCGTCGCAGGGCTTTCCCGTGGGTGAAGCTTATGCGTCATACTTCATAGCCTTTCATGAATTTATTTGAGAGAACCCAACTCGCATAGACTGCGACGTTAACAACCAGATTCATATAGGTGTGTTCTTCAACATATGTTCTGCATGACAACATATGTGCTCAAATAATCCACTTAGAATACATTAAGACAAAATCAGCCTACCGTGCAGATTAGGAAATTATTGCATCTTCATGGAGTGGTATCATACAAGGATACTTTCGTCTCAGTTAACACTCTCATACACATATCCTTTGATGCATTATCTATCAGATTACGTGAAAGACCCTTTCTCAAGGGGTCTGCCAAGTTTCTAGACGTATGGATATAATGCACCGCAATAACTCTGGAGTTTCTCATTTTTATGACATATTTTAACCTCCTCTTCACATGTCCTGATGACTTCATGTTATCCTTAGAACTGTTAACCTTGATGATCACAGTTTCATTATCACAGTTCATTGGAATAGCAGGTATTGGTTTCTCAACCACATGTAAGTTCATCAAGAGCTCACGAAGCCGCTCTGCTTCAACACTGGTTGTGTCTAATGTTGTAAGCTCTTCTTCCATTGTTGATCTCGTTAATATGGTTTGCTTGCAATACTTCCAAGAAACAGCGTCACCACCTAGTGTAAAAACATATCCACTAGTGGCCTTAATCTCATCAGCATCAGATATCCAGTTTGAGTCACTATAACCCTCTAGTACCCTCGGATACCCGATATAGTGAATACCATAGCCCGCTGTGCCTTTTAGATAGTGCATAACTCTTTCAAGAGCATGCCAATGATCATCTGTAGGATTTGAAACAAATCAACTAAGTTTGCATACAGAAAAAAGTAATGTCAGGCTTGGTAGCGCTAGCCAAATACATAAGCGAGCCAATAATCTGAGAATATCTCAGTTGATCTCTAGCAGCCATTTTATTCTTTAGAAGCAACATGCTAGGATCATAGGGTGTTGGACAAGATTTGAAGTCGCTATACCCAAAACGACTCAAGATCTTTTCCACATAGTGAGATTGAAGCAGGGTAATCACACTATTGTCATCTCTCAGCATCTTGATGTTCAAGATTACATCAGCTACTCCAAGATCCTTAATCTCAAAACAACGAGATACGAAATCCTTGGTCTTCTGAATCACATTCAGGTTGGTTCCAAAACTTAATATGTCATCGATGTATAATCAAAGAATGACTCCCTCACCCCCACCATGGCGATAATACACACACTTTTCAGCTTCATTTGCGACAAAGCCTTTAGCAGTCAAAGTTCTTTCGAACTTCTCGTGCCACTTCCTAGCTAGGAGCTTGTTTAAGACCACATAAAGACTTCAATAACTTGCAAAATTTTCCTTCTTGACCATTTACTACAAAACAATCTGGCTGTGCCATGTAAATTTTCTCGTCCAACTCTCCATTTAGGAAAGCCGTCTTCATGTCCATTTGATGAACAAGAAGACCGTATGAGGGAGCCAATGACAATAGTACTCGAATGACAGTCAATCTGGCTACAGGTGAGTAAGTACCAAAGAAGTCTTCACTTTTCTTGTGGTATAATCTTTGGCCACAAGCCGTGCCTTGTACTTTTGAATAGTACCATCAGGCCTAAGATTTTTCTTAAACACCCGCTTACATCCTACATGTTTGCACCCATATGGACGATCAGTGATCTCCCAGATTTCATTAGCCAAATAGAATCCATCTCACTACGGATGGCTTCCTTCCAATAATCAGCATCCGGAGATGTGCATGGGCTTCTAAAATAGAAGTGGGAGTATCATCGACGAGGTACACAATGAAATCAACACAATAGGACTTTGTAGTCCGCTGTCTCTTGATCCGTTTAGGAGTTTCATTGTTACCCTCCCCTGGTTTTTTAGGGTATTCTATCGAAATGATAGGTTCATGAATTGTAGCTAACACCTGACTAGATGTACTGGGCATCACCTGATTCGATGAACTAGGTATATCTCTCATGGGAAATATATCCTCAAAGAAAGTCCCATCATTCGACTCCATGATTGTACCAACATCCATGTCGGATACCTTAGATTTTACTATCAAAAATCTATAGCCAATGCTACGGAAAGCATAGCCCAGAAAAACACAATCCACGGTTTTTGGTCCAAGCTTGCGCTACATGGGAATTGGATCATTGACTTTTGCCAAACAACCCCAAGTACGTAGGTAAGATAATTTTAATCTTTTCTTCTCTCATTGCTTGAATGGAGTTATTTCGATGTGTCTAACATGGCGTTAACCAAATCAGTTAGAGTACAATTCTTTCTTTCGGTCACCCATTTGACTGAGGTGAGTAGGGAGGCGTCCTCTCATGGATTATACCATGTTCCTCACAAAATGAATCAATTTCATTGGAAAAATACTCTCCGCCGCGATCAGACCGAAGTCGCTTGATCTTTTGATCAAGTTGGTTTCTGTTTCAGCTTTATAGACTTAAGAAATTCAACGCCTCATATTTTGATTTCAGGAGATACGCATATCAATATCTAGTAGAATCATCAATCAACATCATGAAATATTTCTTTCTATCTTTTGTCAACATGCCATTCATCTTACAAAGATCTGAATGTATGAGTTCTAGTGGTGCCAAATTTCTTACCTCCGCTGTCGTATGAGACTTGCGAGGTTGGTTAGCTTGAACACACACTTGACACTTAGAACAATTGACAGTATCTCATGATCCTTGGTAACACACATGTGAACTGCTCAAGTTCCTTGACAATAGACTGTATCTCATGAGCCTACTCAAAAACAGAGCGTTCATCGGTCATCTTATAGTCATAGTATTGCTCCATGACATATAGTTAACTGTCCGCATTGGAGACCCCAAACTTAGCCTCGAGTGCATCCCACATGTCCTTACCCGTAGTGATGGACAAATATGAGTCAACAATATTCTCGCTAAGAACACTGACAATAGCACCCCTCAGAGGAGTGTCGGCTTCCTTGAAACCTTTTCTCCTCGAGGGGAGTAAGCAATCGTTCAGGCTTGCCTTTAGTTGCATCAAGGCATCTCATGGTTGCGAGCCAGAGAATTGTTCTAGCACGCCATCTCTTCAAATTCACACCCTCAAACGGAGGTGGCTTCAGAGACGCAGCAAAACCAACTGGGGAAAAAATTCCTATAATAAGGTTTTTGTATAATTGGAAATATAAGCAATTTTGTGCATAAATTAACCAAGAAAAATAGTAGATAAAATATGGATATAAATAAAGGAATCAAACTAGACATGCCATCTAACAGAGAGTAGGACAAAAACAAAACTACAGAAGAAAGTAGTACTATGATGTTAACTAGGAGAATGAGAAGAACACATGGGACAATGGAAGTAGACCCGTTCACGTTGCCGTTGTTGTCGCCCATGTCGTTGTACAGGCTGTTGATGTCCGGGAAGAAGTCCTTGTCGGAGAAGAGCTCGTCCGAGTCCGTGATGAAGATGAAGCCAGTAGTCGCGCAGAGCGCTCCCAAAAAACCTTATCGCCGCTCTCCCGTACATGATCACAAGAGGTGGGATTTCGGAGGCCTACTGTTCCAACTCGCGGTGCATGCCGCAAGATGGGATGGGGGAGATCTTGATCAGCGCAAAGATTCAGAACCAAGTGGTTGTACGCTTTTTGTGTGTGTACTTCTCGAGAGGGGTGACCTCTCTTTTATAGGCACACAGGAGGAGGCGAACGAGCTGCGATGGAAGAGAAACGAACAGACAGAAGACGAGGCAACAATATTCATGTCCACTACAGCATAACGTTTCAGCTTCTGCAACCATTTAAATTGCATTCATGCCTCTCGGCTCGAGGCATTCGCGGAAACCACGTCGCGTCACGTCATGACGGGCGGCAGAGGAGGAGCACGCGTGTAGGAGCTCTCTTGTCATGCTCGTACCACAAGTGGAGCAGCCTTCCTTATAAGGAGGTCCAAAACTCTCTAACTAGCAAGGTGGGACTAAATTTTTATCCTACCCTTTGCCTTACATGAATGGGCCACATGGGCCTTTGGGATTTTTAGGAATTATGGATTATATTATATGGGCTAGGCCTACATTAGACAAAATTCCAACAAAAATCCCCAACGATGTCTAGCTTGAGAAAAAAAGGCAAGGTTTTTTCTTTGCATGTAAGTACCCGGGTTGTGTTCTTGAGATACAAAAAATTATTGTGAGTACTACGAGATTTGATAAAAGTACTTTGACTATGTGAAACCATTCTATGCACACAAGTAGCCAATATGTTGGCCATAATCTTGCAAACAATCTTGGCCACTGAATGCAGTCTAAATTCTTTGACCTTGCATGCCTCCTCCCCTTTAGGCAACAATGAAATATGGTCTAAGTTGAGTAAGTGCCAACATTTTCCCCTCAAGTTGTGTAACCGATTGACTTCCAACAAAAAATCATATTTGATCACCAACCAACATTTTCCGTAGAAAGAGGAGGTAAAACCATCTGGGCCTGGAGCTTTCCCTTTTGGCAATACAAAAACTGTATTCTTTTAGCTCAACCTCTGAAAAAGCCTGCTCCAAAGAGGAGAGGTCATGTCTTGGAATGTCCTCCCTGTTCAAGATAACATTTTCCCCTAAAAATTATACCAATGGCGTACTTTACAATAAGCGCCACCGATATTATGTAACGGTGTTGTGGTATGATGACACGCCTAAAAATTTCTATAATAGGAAGGCTAACTTCGGACAAGCGGATTTTATAACAAAGGCGCCGATATTGTTGTTATAAGCAGCGTGTCGGCTGCAACATCATCGATACTGTTTACCAATATCATCGATATCGTATACCAGCGATGAGTACCGGCAATCTGCAACTTACACGCCGCTAAGGCCTTTTTTCCATGCCGCCAATAACTTTTTTCTCTACTAATGCGCACTTTAGGCCAAGACTTCTCGGGTAGATGTTTGAAAGCCTTGTTCTTTTTTCTGTGAAACTCGGTACAGGGGCAGATGCTCATGCATACGTACATACACTCATCCATATAAACGCACACACATCCTACCCCTATAAGCACCTCTGATAGACTGAGTCCAAAAAACTTATCCAACGGGTCTTGAGATTGACGAAGTCACTACGAACGCCTCGCTATCGACGGGAATGTCGTCTCGGCCTTTTAATGAGACACCAAAGTGTCAAAACTAGGATTTAAACTCTGATGGGCTGGGGGTACCACTGCCCTCCTAATCACCCAGCCACAGGCTAGTTCTCGAAAGCCCCGTTCTACGATTGTCCTACCACTGCTGGCAAGCCAAACACGTTGTGGTTTATGAGTTGTAACAACAATATTATTGCATAATAACGTAATTAAGACTATATGCATTGACTTATGCTGAGGCCAGGGTGATCCCCCTTTTCAAACGAGGAACATATGTTCAGGCCATTCCATTTTTCTTCATTTTCTGTTTTCTCAACATGTTCTGTTCAGTATCCGTTTTATTTCTCATCTTCTTTTTTGTCTGGTGAGGAAGAACCAGAAAATCTAGGACATAACAAATTTATATTATATTCAAACTTTAGGGAACAGAGACTCGGTGGGATAGGTAGACTCAACAAAAGGAGTGGTAAATATATAGTTTGTAGTCCATCAACACAGGGTGTGCACATGGTACAATCTCAGCTCAGCTCTCACGCACATACTTTCTTCTGAAGCAGTAAACACACACAGAAGCCAGCATGACGGAGCTCTTATTCGGTATAAACTCGTATTTAACACGTAGAGACAGACTTCCGCTGCGCGCTTCAGATCAACATGGATCGATGCGCCGAGCGCCAGCGTGGTCTGATCGTCGCTTACCTCACCCTGCATCGAAAGATTCGATTAATACTCTCAAGCTCTTTCGCATTAATTTCACGGCGATGAATAATGTTCGTATGAATGCTTGCATGAGAGTTAGTTACCTGGAGCAGTCGATGGAGGGGCTGATGGTGTAGGGGATGCTGACGCCGCACCTGGAGGGGATGGCGGCGGCGTTGGCGAGGTTCAGATCGTGGAAGCGGGCAGCGATGCCCTTGAGGCAGTTGCAGGCGGTTTGCCGGTCGAAGGTGCTGCGCGCCTGGTTGTGGAGGCTCTTGACGCCGTTGCAGCACTGCGTGGACGGGCCTGCGCCGCCGCGGGCGAAGGGCAGGCACGGCCCCACCGCGGAGTCCACCTGGCCGCAGTTGATGGCCACGGCGGCGCGCGGGGCCGCAGCGAGCATCACCACCAGGGCGACGGCGGCCATGAACACTACCTGAGAGCGGGCCATGATCTTGTAGTTAGCAGTACGTACTCGTGGAGTATGAGTTAGAAGATGGATCCGGTGAAGTTGAGCAAAGTGATTGCGGTGTGTGGAGAATATGGGGAGGAGTGGAGGGGCTTAAATAGGGTTTAGAGGGAGAGCTGGATCATGGATAGATGGGTTTAGGCGGTGGTGCATACATGTGCTGGTTCGTTCGATAGTGGTAATGGCAAATGGAGTCTAGCTAGGAAGGTGGTTGGATGTTAGGGCTACGCAGATGCATCCATGTGTTCAGCTTGCAGCTTATGAACATTACGTGCGTAAATTGACTAGCTCATTCAGTTCGGATAGATAGAGCATATTAGTCATAAGTTAGAGTTTCGGTTTAAAACATAAAGGAGGTGATTCAAGTTTGGAATCAAATTTAATTGACAAACGAAGTGGGTGGGCGGTACAATTGCATTTCTTACACTAAATATACCATCATTAACTTAGATGCATCTACAGGAAAACGTCAAGGTGCCGATGGCCAAAACCTGTGCCGACGACTTTTTAGTGTGCTGACGGCACAAGAAAGTTTGTGCCGACAGCCACCGTCGGAACAGGGGCCTCCGCCGTGACGGCGAGCCAACATCGTTTGGGGTTGCCGTTGGCATAAGCATTTTTTTCAACCCCCTCCACCCCCCCCTCCCCCCCCCCGATCGATATCGCCTTTTTCAGTTGTGGAAAAAATAAAAGAAAATGAGCATAGCAATAAGTACTTTGACATGAAGTTTGAATATCAAATATGCTACCTTGAACAAACAAGATCATCATTACTGTCACATGATGAACACAACACATGCATTCACTTTATCCCTAGTGAGGTAGCAAAAGAAAAGCAAAGCCATAATATGTCTTGAATATATTGTCACTATCTAATCATTAAAATCATGCTACTTCATCTAACACACACACATCAACCCATACACACTCTTTCATAGATGTTGGATCATAACATAAACTTAAAAACTTAAGAACGTGGTACATAATATGCATATATCAATACAGCTCACCATATAATAAGATCAGATCTCGTAAAACAATATCATAAAATAAGGATCCATCACATAGGTATTACATATGTGACCATAATCATGATAAGCAGCTCATATGGCACTAAGAACTATGAAGAACACAAGAGAAATAGATCAAGCTACTGCTACAAACTCGTAGTCCAGAGGTGGGCTACTCCCTCTTTGTCATGGTGATGATGATGAAGACGTTGGAGAAGGCGGAGATACCTCTGGCGGTGATCCGATGGAGTTTCCCCCTCCAATCTTCTCTGCAGCAACCTCCGTTTTCGTGTTTCTCTGTTTGTGCGGTGCTCTCCTACCGGGAACTCTTCGGGGTCATATATATAGTCGTTTTTGGGGCAAAATACGCCGGTTCGCGAAAGAATCAGGGCAAACGGGCGTTCGATGGCTGAAAGAGGGGGGTGGCGCAACCTAACTTCCTGTTCGCGCCACCTGGCCTCTTTTGGCCCATAGGCCTCTCCGGGTGGGCTTTCAGGGCCCATGTTGCTTCTCTCGATGAAAAAGTGACGCTCAAAAAATCTCAGATCAATTTGACTCCGTATAGATCTCTGAAAGTAAAAAATACACAAAACAGGGTTTTCCTGTTCTGCATCGTTATAACCCAATAAAAAGGGATCATTGGTAAATCCCCATAAATCAATGTATACCATGGTATTATCATCATATATGTTGCAAATATGTGAAAATTCAATACGATAAAGGAAAAATGTGCATGTATGCATTTTACATGCATCGGAGGTGCGTGAGGAGCAGCAACAACATGATGAACTCTACGAGCGGCGGCGCTTGGAGGAGATGCAGACGCGGCTACAGAGGCAGGAGGTGGAGCACCAACAGCGGCGGGAGGAGCTGGAGCAGCAACAGCGTTCACGGTGGAGAGAGCAGCGGGGGATCAATGATGAAGGAGCAGCGGAGAGAGCAGGCGGCGCAACAGCGGGCGATCGTCCACCTCTCCATAGAGTCGGTAGGCTAGAGCTCAAGCCGATTTCACATGTCATCCGGAATCGAGGAATAAATAATATTTTACTGCCCGCGAAGTGAACCCGGATTCGCTCTGCTAAAACATTATTCATTCCTCGACCCTGAATAACATGAAAATGAAGCTACAAGAAAATGTTTAGTTTGTCTAAAAAATCCTATCGGGGTCGCTGTTTTGAGGGCGCCGGTGTGGGAGCAGCACCCCAAATAGAGGATGCAGTGTCGGCGCCCCCCATACGGCTGTGCCAGCGCCTCTGCCGGCGTCTATTTAGGAGGCACCGGTGGAGATGCTCTAAAGGCCCTTTCCAACCGGGACAATAGGTCCTTTTTCTACTAGTGACGCTAAAAATCTGTGTTCACCATTAAGAATAAAAATCCACGTCTAGTGGCTACGGCAACTATGAATACTTAGGGCATCTTCAACGGGGTGACGCATTTACTTGTCCGTGAGCGTCTGTTTGGGTCGCCCCGCGGACGCGAAAATTACCATTTTGTCCACGCGTCCGTTTGCGTCTGGGGGCTCCAGCGGGGCGACGCATTTTTTTTACTTGTTTTTTTCCTCTTCTCCATTTAAACATAGTTCCAAACATTACATATTGGAACTTGGTTTTACACAAACTAATACATAATTCGGAACATGGTTTATACAAACTAATACATAGTTTGAACCATGGTTGACACAAATAAAAATATTGTAAAAAAGGAAAGCCAGTAGTGTTGGTTACGTATGTTCGCTGCCAAGAAAGAACATTCTCAGGCACTCCAGTCATCCAAACTGGAAAATCCAGCTGGTGGCGGTACCCGTGTTGATTCTTTCGAGGAAGAACAACCAGAAACCTCCACTACTTACTTTAACTGGCCCGTAGCCATATTCGCTGCAAAGAAAAGAACACTGTAAGTTTTAACTATCGGTGTCCGAGCCGGATTCACCGGTGTGGTAGTGCCTGCAGCAGCCTGTGTCGTCGAACACCTTGACGATCATCTCGCCGTCCCCCTCGTAGAGGAAGGTGAGCTGGCAGCCGGTCTCGAGCGCGAGGTCGCGCGCGAACTTGTCCCACCCCGTGTGCAGGTACATCCTGCCCTGCCCATCGAACAAGACCTCGACAGTCCACTGGCAGAAGTTGCAGCTGGCCTCCCGTAGCTGCAAGTGCGCCAGCTCGACGCCATCGACGAACTCGGCAAACTTTTCCGGGAGTCGCTGATGCCGAGTGGGTCGTCGTCGATGCGAAGTAGGAACTCGAAGCAGCGGTCCTCCTGCGAAGACGAAGCGGGCGCAGGCAACGGCGACCGTGTGGCCGTAGCTGCTCCACCACGGCGGCCCCTGCCCCGGCCCCAAGGGCGCCCAGGCCCGCTGCCTCGACCGCTTCGCCGGCCACCAGGACCCGCCATGGACTTCCTCGCGGGCCTGGTTGCATCGCAGGAAAGCTAGGCGGCGCTACAATGGAGCTTGTGACTAAGCCCACCTGGTACCGGTTTCTTACGAACCGGTATTAAAGGTGCCTCCACCTGGGCACGAAGGAGCCTGCGGGGCTGGAGACCTTTGGTACCAGTTTGTAACACGAACCGGTACTAAAGGCTATTTTGTTAAAAAAAATGTTATCCATTTTTTTTAATTATTTTTCACTCCATCTTTTTTCCTTCAAAATTTGTAGTATTTTGTCTCTAACTACACTTAATCTCTAGTCAAATTACTTACCTGTGGTCAAACTTCCCTGTTGGTCACCCATCCTCCCACTACTTCAGCACTAGCACACTTAACTTCCGAGTTCATTCCCGTCCCGCTTCCAACTGCTTCGAGTTCCTACTTCGATGTTGGTCGATATTGATAGTAGTATCATATCAATCCTATTAACATGTGGGTCGATGTCACACTTATTTATTGTTTAAATTCAAATAATTCTTTTAATAAAGAAAAGCAATGATGTAATAAAAATGTTGAATAAATAAATAAAATATATTTTTTTAATTTGTATTATTTTTATTTTAAATATTTTTTTGCCAAATCTAAAACCTGAAAATTTGAAAATCTTATAATTTGCTAAAAGTAGTAGTAATTTTTATGCAGGATGCGATTATTAATTTTAATTTTTTTAAAAATAAAAATATATAAAATCCTAGATTTATGGAAAAAACAAAAAATCTTCCTCCTTTCATATTTTCATTTGGAATTTTGAGAATCTAAAAATAGGCTAATCTGGTAAACCCAGGTGAATTCGGATGTAACTTTTTCACACGATCATTTTAATATATTATACGCTTTTTCGTGACGTCGTATGCGAAAGTTAATGCCATTTTACCTTGTTCTAAACTTTTTATGCAAAAAAAGTGGAAATTCAAATTTTTTAATTTTTCCAAATGGTAGGTTGCATAACATATAGGAATCTCAAAACATTTTATTTTTCAAAATTTTCTATCATTTTTTTATATTTTTCATAGCTAAAAAAGGCGATCCGGGGGGGGGTGTGGGGGGGGTGGAGGTGCGTGGGGAGCAGGAAAACCTTTAGTACCGGTTCGTGTTTAGCACCGGTTCGTGACATGAACCGGTACTAAAGGTCCCGCTCGAATCGATGCTAAAACTCTAGCCTCTCGAACCGATGCTAATGCAACCTTTAGTCTGGGTTCGTAGGACAACCGGTGCTAATGCTCTTTGAGCCAAAAACCAAAGCCTGGTTTTCTACTAATGCTTAAAACAATCAAATCCCAAGAACGAGGAATTGAAAGTTTGAAGCATAGGAGTTGGGATCTAGGTATACATCAGAGAAGAGACACATAGGATCTACTATGTTAGACTATACTAACCAATGCAGATTCAAACGGTTTGGGATTTTCCGCATGATAAACACACTTACCGTGGGACCAGAAATTCGACCTACGGTAACCGTGGTATATTTGGCTCGGTAGCCAAATCCCTGGCACTACGTACGTGTGCACGTTGAATTCAGATACCAGTGCGCGGTGAGCAATGGCTTCATGCTGGCAGTCCAGTCCAACCATTTTGCTCGGTTCAAACGAAGTCGATCTATCCGTATTGTTGAAGACATGCGGCGGCATACGTACGAGCATGCATGTGCAACCAAGCTCTCGCTAGCTCCAGCTTTGCTCGTCGTTTTGTCTGTACTAGCTATGGCGAAGTTTAGCCGTGACGTAGGTAACTACATATGATGTAATAGGTGGGATGGATAAATGGATATACGTGCTGTTCGCCAAGCTCGGGTTCTCTTTGAAGAATGCGAACTGATCTCCTGATCGGGTACCCCTGGTGGCAAGCGACACCTACCCACCGATCCATCAGCGTTCGATCTTAATTAGTGCCCAAAATGAACGGCGATCAGATTTTTTTTAAAAAAAAAAAACAAAACGACGAGCAGCCTTCCTGCCTCCTCCCCTTCGTCCGCATCCCTCCCGCCGCTAGAGGACCCGCCAGGTGAAACCCTGGCGACGGCAGTAGCCGGTAGGGTCCTCTTCCTAGCGGTGGTGGCGCGGGGATTCGGCGGCAGTTTGGCGGCGAGGTGTTGTGGGGCACGACGGCGAGCCCGACATGATGATGATGGAGGAGACGCAACCTTCCGGCGGCGAAGGCGACCCTATTGTCGCGACCGCGAGCTCCTAGCCCGTTCGTCGCCCATAAGAGTGGCCCTGCAATTCAACACTTGTGGCGGCAGGCTAGTGTGATGGCGCCTCAAGGCGTTGGTTGCTGGACACCATGGTTGTGCCGGCAGTCGGATAGGCGACGACCGGCTCTATCCTCATCGTTCGACCCTCGTTCAGTGGTGGTGAGTCCGTGGTCACCCCCCCCCCCACTGGCCAGGAGAGGAGCCCAATAGGCAACCCTGATACGCAAGAATACGGGCCCAATTTTGTAGCAAACTACTCCATTGGCATAAAACTACTTTTGAACTATTCAAGGATTCTCAGTCTCCAAAAATACTGAAGTATTAAATATTTTAAGGTGTTTGGATCTGATAAGCATTGTGCTTTTTGAACTTAAGTATTATCCAAAATTATAGGTTTTTTTGAAGTATATTGAATAAGGAGGCATGATTTTTTTCTACAACTGAGAAAGGAGAAAAATTAAGTATTGCTTTGCCAGGCACTAAAATGCTATGGTATTGGTGTACTATGATTTTAGAAAAACTATGTTGCCATACTAGACCTAAAACATTTTGTAGAAAACAGAAATTCAACTCGACTTCCGGGATGCTTTCTTCACCCAAAAAACATATTTCTAGTTATCAAGAAATTCCAACAACCTTCTTTGCATGTACATCAATCTATGCGCAGTTGTACAGTTTTGTGAAAAAACAATATTTTTCATGATCGATGTAAAAAAGACAAAACATATCTCACAAAATGCCTTACTTTTAGCACGGAATTTTGTCCTTTTTACACGGCGCAAACGACAAGTTGATTATCAATGAAAAGACTTTGTGCCTACGTAACATGTGAAGATATACACGTAATTTTTTAAATATTAACAAATACATTCCAAAATGAAGAAAGTATGTATGCAGCCAAAAGCAAAAAAACATCACTCTATGTTAAAAAAAACCATATACAGTATTATGAAACCGGTGCAGTACTACCTACCATCCAAATAGCCCAGTGCATTAGCTTGGCCATGGGGTGATTCATCTGGGTCCAGTGTTCCAGCCCACCAGGCCGCATTCTCACAGCTAGGACTCAGCCAGGCAACATCTGTTCGGTTCGCTCGGCTCGATCCAGAAAGAGAAAGACGGGCCTCCTGGCCGCACCGCACGGCGCACACATAGGGACAAGCCGCCTGAAGGCCCAAACCTGAACCAAATTGCACGCAGCTTCGGCGGCGACATGCGAACGTCCGGCGAAGGCGCGGCTCCGATCAAGCTATCACCACCCACTGCCCTAACCCCTAGCGCCACCCAGGGCCTCTTCTCAATCATCGTCAAATCATCAATTGTACAATTTCAGCCCCCCATGTTGGTAATTTCTCAGAAATTAACTCTATTCTTATTCTTTGCCGGAAACTGATCGCTAGTGGATCAATTTTATTAAAATCATTTGTGCACGATATGTCACTTGGACAAATTTTGAAATCATCAATGTAGTCATATTATGAAAAAGTTTGTTCTAAAAAAAGCAGCATCATGAGATGGTCCGGAGGACATCAGTTTCAAAGAGGGATTAGGTATGATCCAGACAAGAGGAAATTGATTGCACATTAATATCTTAATTTAAAAAAAGTGGCAAGAAGGAAACTTTGGATGAGTTATTTGTTTGGCGACCACGATAGCAAGAAAGAAAATAGGTACGAGTTATCTGTTTTGAATCGTTGGAATAACTAGAATATGAAGACGAGGCTATGTGGAGAAAGAAGAAAGGAAGAAAAATCACCAATGATCACGTGTTCAAGTACTGCATGGCTTTGAGGAATCGAATGTGCTAAAAGAGTCAAAGGTATTGTGAATAATTTAGCTACTTGAGTATTAGAATTTTAGCCATTCTGTATATTATAATTAAAAACTAACTCTACTTTTTCACGTTGTAGGTTATTAATCCTTGGTGTTTGATGATATATTACTGGATTTGAAAAATGTGAGGTATCTTTTCCATGTTACTCCGTTCGTTGTTTAATCATTATAGTAGGAATTTTTAGATGTATACCTTGCCTATTATTATGTCATATTATCTATGGTAGAGGTTTTAAACCACAAGTCTATATGGTAGACTTTTGCTTGAAAATTTTATGCCATAGTAAATGGTGCATCAAGGACACGTAATCTCTAGTTCCACCCTGCCTCCGTTGGCATCTATGGTTCATCTCCTTGTAGACATATTTGATGGGCCCTCACCTCCTTTGGAGGCATCGTCATGGTGCTGCATGTTCTTCCATGCCTTGAGCACCGGGGGAAACCCTAATTCTGGCCTTCAGATCAGGCGTCGGTGGCTCAGTTGTGTCGTTCCATCCTTAGGGGCACCGCCAGGTGGTTGTTTGAGTCCTAGGTGTGCTAGTTGGAGTCGGTGCTTGCCACTCAGAGTGTGGACTCCAGGGGCACTAAGTACATCGCCGCTGACGCTTCTTTGTCAACATGTCGTACGGTTCTGTTTAGTCCTGCTCGCCGACCTTATGCTCTAATTCACATACGTGGTACTTGTTACTTGTTCGTCTTCTTGAACTGTTCTTGCTCGCAATTGACAAGTTCATCCGCAAAATAATGCACATCACTCTGGATTAGTTGTGGACACACGACTCTGGCTATTCTAACATTTTGCGAAAGCGGACGTTGCACATGTTGTGTTGTGTTTAAATTGTGTTGGATAAATAGGGTCCATATGGGTCCAACAAACCTAACCCTACCAACTACGTAGTGTATTGTAGGGGTTCATAGCCAAAAACAAAACAGAAAAATCTAACTAGCGTATTTTGATTGCCCCTGATATTTCTAATTAAGAGTAATGTTGTAAAGGAGATGGTTTCCGTGACATACCCTCGTACACCGAAAGCGGTTTACGTTCCGGTAGAACATGATTGATGTAGTCTTACTCGTCGCCGACCTCAGGGCAATGTTCAATCTCCTCGTACGACGTCTAGTGCTGCAAGTGTCGCACCTCGTAGGTTTCGCACACGTATGGTGTTGGTGATAACTCTCGAACCTTTTGATCTAGCTGAGATTGCGGAAGTAGATCTTCTGGATCGGAATCCTGGCAGCGCTCCCACGTACCGAATTGTATCGACTCCCTCCATGCGCAGCCCTTCGAGGAGCCGCACTCGGGAGAGAAAAGCACCCTAGGGAGAGGGGTCATTGAGAGATTTATGTGTGTTCTTTTTTCCTTCACGTGCTCGGCCAGCTTCCCCCCTTGGCACATGGGGTGGCCAACCACCCCCTTTAATGGGCTCCCCTTCGAGAAGGGGTCCATTTAGGGTGCGAAGCCTTTAATAATTAAATAATTCATTAAGTTAAATACTAATTTACTTAATTATATATATTACATATTATTTAATTACCAATGATCCAAGACACCCGAACATCCTTCAGATTCTGTTGGAACCCTATCTGGTTCTCTCTTTCTTCATTTCTTCGGAGATTCAAATTACCAAAATAATCTCTAAGCATCGCCAACCCTTAAGCATGTTACCTTACAGTTCGGTAATACTCAGACATGAGCGAGATACCTCTTCGGTCAATGATAAATAGCGGGACCAGGATGACCCCTATGAATTCCACGAAGATATGATCGTCGTTTGAGCTATTACGTTGTGTCATATTTCCTTTGATATTTCGATACCGGCACTCGTCCAAGATATGATCGTCGGTATCAACATACCTAGTTCGATCTCGTTACCGTCAAGGCTATTCTACTTGTTCCTGTGTAATTCCATCATCATGCATGACCTAGTCATGTGTTGCGCAACTTGGATATAATATCACCGAGTGGACCAAGAGTATCTTTTCCTCACGCGGATGAACAAATCCCGTTCTTGATACATACGCCTCAACCTATCCCATCGGAATTCCTAGCTACAACATTGTGATCATCCTATTACGTTGTGACAGTTGATGCAACCAAATCAGCCTCCAGTGATAGTGATTGGATATGATCTCACGGTCTAAGTATTATGTCACTACGCTTTCATAAACACTGTAACGATGAACTTTGTGATTTGATCGCGTTACAATACTTATATATTGGATAAATCCTTCATATCATTCACCTAATGATATAATCCCATTATCAAATAACGTGAATGTCCATGATCGGAAGCATTCGGTCATCGAATGACCATAATGAGCTAGTTCGCACACACATGTGCTTACTAGGAAATCTTCATTTGAACGATTGTTTTTTAGAGTCTAAGTAGGTTTAAATTTAAAATTTTATATTCGTTAGGAATATTATAATTGAGACAAAAGGGAGGGCTTTCAGGACCTTGATCTTTTGGGCTGTCCGATGGCGCACCATAACACTCTCAGCAGACTGTACTGGCCATTCCATATTCCGGATATTTTCATCTTGGAACTCTCCCAGACGTTGTAACCACGTATTCTGGCCAGGATTTTTTACATCATTATTTCACATGTTACTCCCTGTGCTGGTTGACTGAACAAGCTCTTGATTCTCTAAACAAAAATAATAATTTACCATGCAAACACAGAGGGCTAAAATTCACCAGCCCCATAGTTATATCCTTGTGATCATGAGCGTATCTAGTATTATTCCAACCCAATAAAAAATCTGTATTTATTTATTACAAATTATTTACATTCTCACATTTATTTTACTTAATGCTAGAATACAAATCTTATGGGAAATTCATATATTTAATAGCTCATTTAATTCTTATTTTCTATTATAATTGACCTATTTGGCATAAATGATTGTTTGTATGCACACAGTTATACAGATTTTGTATGAAATCTTCCTAAGTAGATTGTTGTTTCTATCCGCACATTTATACAGATTTTTTTATCAAATCTTCCTAAGTAAATGCTCACTGAAAAGCTATATATATATATATATATATATATATATATATATATATATATATATATATATATATATATATATATATAATAGTGGGCTACCAAGGGTGGTAGCTATGCACACACATCCAACCATTAGATCATATATAGGGAGCACAAAAGGAGCACACGGTGTTAGACCATTTCGTTTTCTTCCCATTTCGAACTATCCCCTCCGTTAGTTAACCGTACCGTAACTCTTACAAATGCCAAAACAACTACCAGCCACGGACACGGGTTGTACCATAGGAAAAGAGCCATCCGACGGTAATTTTCCAAAATTTTCAACAACACCACGGTGCATACAAACCGTAGCATTTATTTTGCCAAAACAACAACAAGTAGACGGTCACGGTGTGTACTTTTTTTGACAAGACAATGTGTGGATATGGCACCACCGTTTTTTAAAATCCCCTGACCTGCACAACCATGACCGTGGCCGATGCAAATGTGTGAAAACAAGTAAAAAATGCACATCTCCAGACACTTGCTTCTAGCCACCGTGCCCGTGACAATGTGTCAAAAGGTGTAAAAAAGGCTAAAATTTCACGGTGGATGGTCACCACCGTTGCCGACTGGATGTGTGAAATCACGTTAAAAAAATGACGGTTGTTCATTTCCTTCTCTTTACGGTTCAGAGCTGATCAACTACGGAAACATTTACATTGGGCATTTAGTCTTGCTCCTCATCCCCTTTCCACTGCATTGCATAGTTTGGACACAGCTCTTGTTACGAATATTCCACTCGACACATGGACCGCAATGTTGTTCCATACCTTGGCCCATCGTCGTCGTGTGTCGACGAGAAGACTGAGCAACCGCCTACCGATAGCACGGTCCAAGATGTCGTAGAAATGAGCGTCGACGACCTCCCAGACGGAGTGATTGCATCTATACTTGAATCAGCTGCAGCATCAGCTCGTGTGCCCGCCGACTTTCTATCCGCAACCATGACGTGAGTATATTATTTTTAATTTTATTTATAACCCCCCTCCCACACACACGACAAATAATCCGTTGTCACAATCGTTTAAACGCAGGTCCAAGAGGTTCACAGAGACTGGTAGGAGCCGTTCTGTCCTGAAAAAAGTTAGTGCGTGTTGCTTCGCCGTCAGCGCTCAAAAATGGTCGGATGGGCCAAAAACATTCTTGCAAACATGCGCAGAAGCAGGCAACCTTGATGCAGCATATATCCTAGGGATGGTAGGTTTTGATTTCGCCAAGACACCGTCTAATTTTTCTTCACATATGTTGCAGCTTACATCCTCTTTTAGCACCTTTTAAATGAATAACCACAATTTTTTGTAGATCACGTTCTACTGTATCAGCTCGGAGAAAAGATGGGAGTTTGCATAAGGCAATTGCTGCGTGACCATCCTCGCGGCAGAACAACTTGCAGCCCCTTCCTTGGTGCTGGAACGGCCCCTTCGGCCACTCCAAGATGGGTTGCTACTTCTCATAAGGTGATGCTTCTCCTTGCAGAAATCAACCTTGTGAGGGAGAAGCAGGTACTTTAGAAGAAGAGATGCAAGATAAGAAATTGGCTACGCGGGAAAATGTTGTGAACCCAAGAAATTGCGCCGGAAAAAAGAAGCCTTGACTATAAGTTTGACTTGAGCTTTCAGAAAAATCTGATGGTGACTGGCGCATGGTGCCATGCCGTGTGCAAATTGGCTTTTTTTACACGTTTTGACACATTGTATCGGTGACGGTACCTCCGACCGTACCGTATAGAATTTGTCTTTTTAACTCGTTTGCACACATTCTAGTCGGGCCGGCATGGTTTCGACTTAGGTTTGTCCTACGTGAGCAATCATCGTTGACAATTCAATTGCGTTAATCTTTACAACAGATTTGTAGTACTTTGGATCTTATATTTTATGTGGGAATGCTATCTAATCTTGCCCGTTCAGTGAGTTGGTTGTCATTTCATGTACATGCTTGTAGGGTGAAAAGCATTAGAGACAATCCAGTTCGGCTGTCATAAATGGGGGTTTTATGTGATGAATAGGATTAGAATTTTGCACGCTCCTCCTTATCCTTTGCTACAGTAGATCGAGGAAGAGAGGAGACTTTTCTCGGTCTCGCCGGCGGGTTTGCCGCTCCCCTTCGCCTCCGGTGGCCTTGTAGGCACCGCGAGGTGGAGGGGAGCTCCGGATCTGACCGTGCGTGTAGATATGTATAGGTTTCTAGGTGTGTGTCTCCGGCCGGCGGCTTTGAGGACGGGGGCGGTGGTGTCGGCGTTGCGGAGGTTGGTCTCCCCCTCCTTTCCCCGTTCCGGTGAGGTGGGTGGCCTTGCTGGGGAGGTTGTGGAGTTGCCGGTTTTCTGCTCCGATTTGGCTTCTCTGGCCGGCCTTGGTGGCGAGGGGAGAAGGTGGTGGGAGTTGATGTTCTGGCTTTTGGTGGTTCTGGTGGTCTTCTTTGTTCGTGCTGCTCCGGCCGGCCGTGGTGGCGAGGGGAGCGGCCGCTTGAAGATTGGGTGGTTGTTGCTGCTGGATGAGGTTGCCCTCGTTGGTCTTCTTCGTCGGCTTTCCAGGGTTGATGCGGTGGGAGATGCTGCTGAGGTGTTGACGTGGTTAGCGATGGTGGGATCTGGCTGTTCTGGGCCAGATCGGATGCGGTTTGAGCTCGGCGTGTGTCGCCGGCCGATGTTCCTTCAGTGCGTAGCAGATCCTCTTCTCCGGAATTGGTGGACATTGCGGCTCGTTAAAGCCTTCTGGCGAGGAGTTCCTCCGCTTCCAGGTTTCGTCTTCGGCGGCGTGTTCTTCGCGGGCGTGCGTGCTGGTGGAGTGCAGGGTCGTTGGCGTGAGGTTGAAGATGAAGATGGACCTCAGGGTTCTTTCCTACTACATCTGTTCCTAGTGTTCTTGTATTTCTGTGCTTTTGGTTGTCGTATCCTTACTACAGTTTGAGTAATACAAGTTCTACTTTCAAAAAAAAAAAAATTTTGCACGTTCGTCGATCGCAAAGGGAAGACTTTTTATGTTGAACGAATTGCAAATTTCCTCCGGCCCGTGTGTGGGTTCCCAATTCATGTAGAAAAATGTCGTCCCACGATATTTAAAAAAAAAGGTGGTTCCAAAATTTCATCCATGTGGTTCAGTTTGTATGTGATTCTATTTGGTTGCCTTGTTGTTCCTTATTTAAAAGATTATTAACCAAATGAACTCTTTTCAATTGTTTCTGTTAATTATCAAGACAATTGAAAAGTCCTTGGCACCACCACAAAGCAACGTCTACCATTTAGCAAATACCATGGACTTCCGCAGGACATATTTTTTGGTTTGAACCGTACCGTGCCGACGAAAATGTGTGAAAACTAGAAAAAAACCACACATTGCATACGGTATGGCTAGCAACCGTCACCGGCTAAATGTGTGAAAACTAGTAAAAAACCACACATTGCATACGGTATGGCTAGCAACCGTCACCGGTGCAATTTGTCAAAAGGACTAAAAAAGACTAAAATTTGACAAGACGGATGGTCACCACCGTTGCCGACGCAATGTGTGGAATCATGTTTAAAAAGGTGTGGGAAATTTGTGGCAGCGCTTTTCCTGCCGTATTAGACTGCATGGAATGACGGAGCTCAAACGGCCGTTCAGTGAAAGTGCTCCTGCGTATTTGATCTGGCCATGAGTAGAACCTGAACTCCTTCTATCCAACGGCTGCTACCCTATGCATAGGTACCACCCTTGGTAGTAAATCCGCGTAGTATATATATATATGGTGTCACCTGCGAAGATGAAACTTATCGTCGTACCTCATTCTCACATCTCGAGATGTCTTCACTTAGGCTAGGATGGAACATTCCTACAATATTATTCATTTTCCTTTCTCAGAAAATCCAAGCAGGTCGATTTCCTCCAACCAACAAAGAGGAGAGCATGTAGATCCTTATGGACCATATCCCTCTCACGTGTGTAAATGTGGATTTCTCTCGGCTTAATTCTTATGCATATTTTCTTTTCTAACAAATCAAAGGATGTGGATTTCATGTACAAAAGATCGTATATTTTTAGTACGATCTACAATTATTTTTCAAAAAAGCATACCATCTACTACAATTATGATTTACATATTTGAATAACATTATACCACATTAATTAATACAAATTTTCCTAAATACTCACTTGGATATTCTTTTCACCTTTAGCCATGGTATGAACAAGCATCAGAAATGCGCAGCGGCAGGAGTTATGTGAGTTTCCTTGCCTCTTTGCTTCATGCTCTCTTATAAGTCTATATTTATGATCAAAACTACACTTGATCTGGATCTTTATATATCTTGAATCCATTCACAGTTCGCCGCACATGTGACATCTGCTGGTAGCTACTATGGAATTGTTGCTACAATGGACGTGTATGGACACAATAATCTCACTAATGGCCAAGTGAGCACAACCGGAATTTGGATAACTAACATGGAGGGTCATAAGTCTGACGAGGAAGCGATCTGGATAGGATGGCATGTATGTTGTCTAGTTCGAGACATTTTTTTTTTCCATAAAGTGATTTTGTACATAAACTGTAGCCAGTGTGTGCTTTCATCAGTGCTTTTTATAAGTATTTTACTTCTTTTTAAGCTTGAGCTAACCGTCTTGTGTTGCCTTTGACGTACGTAGATTTACCAAAACATTACAGGGACTCACACACTCGCTTCTTCACGTATTGGACGGTATGTTTGTTCCTTCGAAACCAGTTCACTTATTTATTTGGCTCGATGTTTTGTACCTGGAAATTCATAAGCTTGTGAAAATGTACTTATGTATGAAACAGAGAGATGCGTATAATAATACAGGTTGCTTCAACATGGACTGTCATGGTTTTGTGCCTGGAAAGGGAGCCGGAATAGCTCCGGGTGCTATAATAACTCCCGTCGCTGCTGTCAACGGGCCCCCGCCAAAGATCACAATCAAAGCAATCCTGGTATAATTAAACACATGCTGTTCACTAAGCATGTGAAACCCAATGATCTAACTAAATGTGAGCTAAACAAAACACCATAACTAAAATTCCATTTTTTTTTTTTTGAAACGAGGCAAAAGACTTGCCATTTTCATTAATAAAGAAGAAGTACAGAAATTGGCCAGTTTATTAGCGGAAAACCGACCGAAAACCGAAACAAGTGCCCCGTCGACTGTCATGGAGCACGACCGTCGCAGGGACACAGAGCCACCCTGGCAACCCACACAAGATACACAGGCCGCCGAAGCGAGAAGTCGTCGCGGTTGACCTTCAACGTCATCGTCATCACTCTTCAGCGACTCCGACTTCACCGAAGAACCAACCACCAAGACCTCGCCGAAGCGGCACCGTGAAGCTCAAGCCGGCCAACGCCAAACAAGCGACTCCTCGTGAAGCAACGGGCAGCTCCGACTCTGATGACGAGCTCTGAAGAGGATAAGCGCAAGACCTGCGCCGAGGAAGATCATCGCCAGAGGGCCACCCTGCAGGTCATCGTACGCTGCACAAATGAAGACTCTCAACAAACCATAGCAGCTCCGACTCCACCGCAAGCGAAGCACAAGACGAAGAAGCTCGGACGCTCGCCGAAGCCATCTTGACGCTACAAAACCATCGCTCAACACCGCCATCGTTGCCACACAAGCCACCACACGGACCTCACACATCGCCGGCCACCCGCCGCGATGCCGTACGAGTCCAGCCTCAGAAAAGCACGCTGGGGAACAAAGTCTTCAAGACAACGCCCCCAAGAGGGAAGCGATGTGGATCGACGCCGTCGTCCGGCCCTGCACAACACGGCCAAGGCTTTCGCCCGAAAACTATGCTCCGGGAGCGGAGGAGGTCGAAGGCTCCATGAAGGCCCCCAACAGGATAGCGACATCCGCAGCTGCCGCGCCATCAGCTTTCGCTCGGAGCAGCCGAACCTTCGCACTCCCACGTTGCCGAACGGAGACGAGGGAGGCCCACAACGCCGCCGGCCTGCGAACCACTGGCACAAGCACCTCCCACGCGGCGACGACGCCACACCACGTAGGACCACCAACGTCAAGCCGGCAGGAACCGACGGGCCAGATCGAACCGAGCCCGCCACGGTCAGATCTGGCACCTCGGGAAGCCGCCGCGACGAGCAACCAGTAGCAACCCGCCGACCACCACCCGCAAAGGAAGAAGCAGGGGAGAGGGGCCGCCACCCCGCCCACCCTTGCCGGACTGCAGCAGGGAGCCGCCGCCGTCGCCGCCACATCTGGGAGGAGCCGGAGCTCCGCCCGCCGCGCGCTGCTTCGGACCACCGGGGGTGCGGAGGGGGCCGAGCAAGGCCGCTGCCACGCCGGCCGAGCCGCCGAGGCCGAGCTAGGCCGCCGCCACGCCGGCGAGCCGCCGAGGCCGAGCCTTCTCCCACCACCGCGGGCTCCCGCCGCAGGCCGAGACCGTCGCGCGCGAGAGGAACCCCGCCGCCGCCGTCCTCCAGTGCGGGCTTTTCCCGGTGGACTCCTCCGGCGGCGGAGGGAGGGAGCAGGGGTGGGGGGGGGGGCGGCGGCGCGCGCTAGGGTTCCCCCGAGCCGCCCAGGGAGGACGACGCGGGGGTCTGCGTTAGTACTCTCCTAATAAATAAAAAAATCCTTTTTCGTGATGGCAGGAAGATTCAACGGGAATATGGTGGATACTGGCCGGGTTAAATGGTGAATCAGTTTCAAAGGTTGTTGGCAAGTTCCCAGCAAAAGTATTCCATAGGCTATCCAAAAAGGCGACTCATCTTGCAATCGGTGGCATTGCTAAAGGAACTAGAACAATCCTCCCTCCTCCAATGGGCAGCGGATCATTGCCCCCCAACAAAGCGGCATCAATCACTGATATTTCGTATGTCGGAGAAGATGGCAAACTTACACCCTTTCCCCTCGATACGGATGACGTAGAGAATGAGAGTAGTTGTTACTCCCATCACACCTGTTTCTGGTGGGAAGTGTTTCTATGGGGGGCCTGGGGGCTGCTCCTTGCCGCCAGTTTCATAGATTAAAACTCAATACATGATGCCTGAGCCATCTCATCACAACTATGATGGCTAAAAATCTTATTCTATGCAAATGATCTCAATAGAATTTTCAGCTGCCCAAGTTTTTGTCAGATCGGTCCTCGTCCGGCTTCCATCGTGAATCGGATACATGTGGCCATGTAACGAAAAGGTTAATTATTACAAGCTGATTTTAGTTTCACAACGAAACAACTTTTTGTACCACCCGTCATCCTCGTGTGTTAACCTTCAAGAAATAGAAAAAACTTGCTTTTATAAAAGTTAGTTCTTACAAGTCCATATTCATGATCAAAAGGTGCGAAGATATGCATTTTCAGGGTTTTTGTACTGCGTGCAAATGCTTTTCCTTTGGCTTGTGTTATTCATCACGGGAGAACTAACTTCGTTCACAATCAACTTTTACACCATTTGATCTGCATCGTGATTCGTCCTAATCATGAGTTGCAACATGATTTGCAACTGAAATCTGATAACATCACCTGACTGAGAACGAAGTCACGGGAAGATTTTCCTTTTCATATACAGTCATAAACAGCACGCAGAGTCTAAATTCGATCCAAATTCATAAACTTTATTATTATTTTAAATAGTAACAGTGAAATTCTACAGATTAAATTAAACACACCATTTTATTGATGATTCGATCAATATAGTCTGCTCTACAATAAGAGCAACAGATCGAGCGTACATGCAGAAAGCAGCAATAACAGTGGACAGTGCATGGAGTCGGCAACCCGGCGGCCTGATGATGCTGACCGATAACTTAGTTAAGCCTGCAAATGCACATACAGAAGCGCAACGATTAGCACAAATCAGTGAAAACTGTTTACCACATGTAGTAGATCCACATCATGCAAAAGTAGATTAAGTTAATCCTGAGTAGATAATAATCTTCGTCGTACTTTGAGCAATCGACGCTGGTGCTGATGGGGAAGGAGACGCTGACGCTGCATTTGCCGGGGATGCTGGCGGCGTTGCCCATGTTGACTCCCTTGAACGACCCCGCCAGGTTCTTGAGGCAGCCGCACGCCGCGCGCCGGTCGGCCGCCGTGGAGGCCTTGCCGTTGAGGGACCTCACGCCGCTGCAGCACCCCGCCGACGGCGTCGCCGCCTTTCCCATCGCGTACGACATGCACGGCGCAATGGCGGAGGTCACGTCGCTGCAGCTCACGGCCGCCGACGCCGTCCCCGCCGCCGCCAGCGCGGCGAGCATAGTGAGCACGACGAGCAGTGCGACGCGAGCCATCGACTGTCTTCTTAGTCTAGCAAGCAGCTGCGGATCTAGGAAGCAGTTGAGGACTCAGGATTGGCGGATTTAGCTTGTGCGTGGTGATGATGGAGCTCCACGGGACGTGGTATAAATAGCGGCCGGGCGACCGTTGCGGCCTGTTGCATTGCAGGGTGGCGGACGGTGCTGAGTATACCCACGTCGATCGTCGATCGTACGTTGTTGGGCCATTCAAGCATATGCGTGTGCCGGTGGTTGGGCGCCGGAGATCGTACGATCGGTGGGCCGATCGATCGAGTCGATCCATGCATGTGATGGCTCTTCGTTCGCATTGATGCATGCAAAAGCTTGTGCAAATAATTTCGTTATGAGGTCTCTTCGTGTCCAGTGTGCAGATCTGGTTCTTGTGAGAGGACCAGTTGTACTAAGTAGATAGACCGTGGCTGTCAAACACAAAAAGAGACGGACATGGGCATGATCGTTGTAAATTATGAGTACGATCGATCCATCTACCCCATGCCACGCATCGTCGGAGCTAGCGTGCAAAACTAGGATCTATGGCTAGTCAAGACAGCAATTATCATCGACATATGTACCGATCAGCCGGTGCAGTGTGATTAATGCCGGCAAAATTGTTGTGCTTGCTCGAATCCAATCAGGCGATCAAATATGGATGAACTCAGTACGTCGATGCACCTCTGTTTTAACAGTAAGGGCATCTCCAACCGGCTGACCCAAACGGACGCGTTGGGCCGTCCGGTTTGGACCGTTTGGGTGGCCGAGCGGACACGAGGACAGCGGTCCGCGTCCGCGTGTCCGTTTGGGTCGCGCGCTACGCCCAACGCGCGGACGCATCGCATAACCGGAGAAACACGAAAACAAAAAAAAAGGCAAATTTAAACGAAATTTCATTGAACATATGCCCTATTTTAGGCAAATTTGTACATAGCCCTATTTTGGGCAAATAAAACTAACAAAAGAAGCCCCTATATGGGCTTTTAAATTTAAACTAAAACCCTCTATTAGGGTTTGGTCGGCGGCGCGGTGGCCGCCGGTGCGCCGCCCTAGCCCCTCGTGGGCGTCGTCGGCGACGTCGTCGTCGTGGACGACGTCCCCGGCGGCGAGGCGCTGTTGTGGCTCGACCGCGCCGGGGACTCCGGCCACGGAGACCACGGGGCCTCCTCCCACGGCGAGTGGGGGTCCGGAGCCACCCGAGGCTGCGGCGGCGCACGGAGCGGCGCCTCCTCCCCGAGGCGCTGCGCCTCTCCTGCCGGGCGCGGCGCCCGGCCTCCGGCGCCGCCTGCCGCTCGTCGAGGCGCTCCTCGTCGGCGCGGCGCCTGGCCTCCTCCCGCCGCGCCGCCTCCTCCTCCTCCCGTCGCGCCTGGCGGGCCTGGGCGTAGAGCTCCCAGCCCTCCGCCTCCTCGGCCTCCCGCCGGACCGCCTCCTCCATCTCGGAGGTGCGAATGGCCACATGGAGGTGCGGCCATTTCGCCTCCTCCTCCGCCGCCGAGATCATGAGCACGGCGCGGAGGTCCGGGTCCTCCTCCGAGGACTCCGGCTTCGGCTCGAGCAGGAGAGGCGGCGGTTGCGGCAATGCCGCACCGCCGCGGGCGGCCTCTCCGATGTGGAGGCCGCCTCGGTTTCTTCCCGCAGCCCGCAGCACCGGCGGGCGACGGCGGCTGCTGCTCGCTTCGTCGTCGTTGGCGGAAGCGAACCGTCGCTTGGCCATGGCGGCGGTTTTGCTGCGGGGAGTGGAGTGGGGACTGGAGTGGAGGGCCAGATCCCCTCCAGTCCCCATCAAATAGACTCCCTGGTCACCGACAGGTGGGCCCCAGGGAGACGAGGCGACCAGCGTCCGGACGCGAGCGGACGGTGCGTGCCATCCGCGGCCACGCAAACCTAGCCCAGATTTGGGCCGGGTTTGCGTCGTTCCGGACGCCGCGGCCGTCCGCTTTTGCGGTGCGTCCCCGCGTTGGGCCGCGTTTTTGTCCGGCTCGACCCAAACGGACGCGCGGGCGCGGTTTGGGTCGCGCGGTTGGAGATGCCCTAATGCTCCATCTACGGGAAACTCTTAGACTAGCCATAATGGGAGTATCATAGGTGGTATCATGCATGTCATGTGGTAAAAATCTTATGTGGCACATCAATTAATGATGAGAGAGGTGAAATTAGTATCATAGGTAGATACGGTATCATAGCCCGTAAAACTAGAAATTTTAGTGGCAAACACATCATGTATACATATTTGCATTGAGATTCTACAAAACATTAAATAGAATGGAACTATGATACTAATTCATGATACTATGCATTGTAGGTGTTGTATCATAAACTAGTATCATATGTATCATACTAGTCTATGATACTTTCCATTGTGACTAGTCTTACGGGAGAAGAGTTACGGGTAGACGTGTCATCCGACGTGGAAGGTTACTGTGAGTAAAATTAGGAGGAAGCGGGCCAGCGATTCATCGCGAGAGAAAAACATGCTTACGGAAAATTTTATGCCGACGAACCTGTCTCGTCTTGCTCAGAATCATTAATCCAATCTCAAGAATCCACATGCCATCTCTCTTAGCTTCGGGTCGACGGTGTTGGCCGCGCCGGCGCAGGCGGCGACATCCCTGTGGCAGGATAAACGCAGCGAGGTCCTCCAAGGCATCCGCGAGCAGCCAGGTTCCTGTTGTGGCGGGGTGAGGGGAGCTTCCTTCTGGTGCAATGACATGGTGATCTCGTCCTTGTCTGCAGTGCGTTGAGCTCTCCCCTCGCTGGGAGCGGCGTGGTCAGATCATGGTAACCTCATAATTAACCGCAAAGATACTGTGTTTACGTGCTGATTTTGATCAAGATCTTTCACACAGTTCACGAGCTAGAAGGAGACATTGACTTCTGATCAATCATTAATAATAACCCTTGTTTCTTCAACCTCGAAGTTAAAACAATATAAAGCAGAAACCACCACACAGATAAGGACTCCCGTAATCTTCTCTCTCTTTTTCCCCTGTAAATCGCTGGGCCACTTCCTCCTAATTTTACGCCTAGCGACCTTCACGTTCGACGGCACGTCAGCCCGTAGAGTTTTTCCCGTAGAAGTTTCACGTAGGTGTAGCATTACTGCTATTTTAAATAGCCGGCTATAGCGGTAGCCTTTCCCGCATGATGCGGCTAACTGCTATAGCCCGGTTAAAGGTTAAAGGTGCCAAAGTCCTTAAATAGCCGGCTATTGCCAGGCTATAGCCCCGCTATAGCTGTTTTAGGAGGCCACGTCTATAGTCTATGGCCGGCTATTTAAAACCATGCGATGCACCGTGTATACCTTGGTCAAAATATGATTCTGTCCTATCCACAAAGGTTGCCACCGGAGAATTTACTGCCTCATTTCCAAATAAAGTGTCACAACTTTTTCAGATTCGTATCTAGAGAAAGATGCGATTATTAATTTGAAACGGAGGGGATAACTCCCATGCATGTTCCTTGAGCGAGGATACGAAAGCTTTAATGTGTTTTTAATTTTTTTCCTTTTGAACAGTGAAAGGTGCCGAATGATTGAGATGTGTGTAGCTAAAATAGGAGAAGGAGTTGAGCATTCTCCTAATCATGCTCTTTCTAGCTTCAAAATAAATGTAGTGAGCCATTGTCTTGAATCAGATCCTGGTGGAGGAAGGGAGGTAGGTGTTGGTCATGGTGATACGCATATAGATGATTCTTTAGAGGAGGATGTAGAAAAGTGGATAAAAGTTATTACAAAGTGTTGGTGCAAGCACCCCAGGAAAAAAGGGTCATGTTAGTTTTCTTATTTAATATCAGGGGCATTACTACTCTTTGATGGTGCTTGTCACACCGTTGGAAACTCCAAGAACAAGGTATGATGAGCACAGCAGCAAGTTTTCTCTCAGTAAGAAACCAAGGTTTAATCGATCAGTAGGAGAAAGACGTGATTTCCGAAGGTGTTGCTAGCTGACTATTGGCATGGCACGCTACCGGCGTCAGTAACAACGTGGAACATTCACACAACACAACAAAAATACTTTGCCCTAACTTACAGTGAGGTTGTCAATCTCACCGGTTTTGCTGAACACAAAGAATTAAATGTATCGAGTGGAAAGAGATGTTTGCAGTGGAATTAAAGGGAATAATGCTTGCAGAAAGTAAACAGAGCATGATTGCAGTAGATGAATTTATCAGTGTAAAAGAAAGAACCGGGGTCCACAGTTCACTAGAGGTGTCTCTCCATAAAGATAAATAACATGCTAGGTGAACAAATTACAACTTGGCAATTGACAGAATATAGACCATACATGACAAGATGATTACGATGGGATTCGTTTGGGCATTACAACATAATACATAGACCGTAATCCAACTGCCTCTATGACTAATAATCCACCTTCCGGTTATCGTCCAACCCCTTCCAGTATTAAGTTGCAAGCAACAGATTATCGCATTAAGCAATGTGTGTGAAGTAAACAATAGAATTACCCTTGGATAAAATATTGTTGTTTTCTCCCTAGTAACAACATCACACCTACAATCTTAGAAGTTATTGTCACTCTTCCAGTAAACTAGAGGCATGAACCTACTATCGAGCATAAATACTCCCTCTTGGAGTCACAAGCATTTACTTGGCCAGAGTATATACTAGCAACGGAGAGCATGCAAGATCACAAATAACATATAACAAGTATATAATCGATCTCAACATAGTATTCAATATCATCGGATCCCAGCAAACACAACATGCAACATTACATAAGGATGATCTTGATCATGTTAGGCAGCTCATAAGATCTAAACACGAGGCACAAATTGGAGAAGACAACCATCTAGCTACTTCTATGGACCCATAGTCCAGGGATGAACTAGTCACGCATCACTTAGGAGGCGGGCATGTCGATGTAGAGGCCTCCGGTGATGATCTCCCCCTCCGGCAGGGTGCCGGGAAGAGGTTCAGAACCCTCCTGAGATAGGGTCTGCGATGACGGCCGCGATGGAACTTTTCGTGGATGGAGGCTTGGGTCTTTAGGTTTTTCCCGAGATCGTGAATAAATAGGCGGAAGGGTGAGGTCGGTGGCCGCCTGGGGCGGCCACACCACCCCTTGGCGTGAGCCCACACTTGGCCGCGCCATGGGGTGGTCTGGCCGCCCTGTCGCGCCCCTTCGACCCCCCTCTGGACTCTGTCTTCGTTACGGTAACATATTGACTTTAGCTTTTGTTTCGTCCAATTTTGAGAATATTTCCTGTACAATTTTTCTGAAATAGAAAGCGGCGGAAAATAGGGAAATGGACCTATAGCATCTAAATCAGCACTAGGAGCGGTTCCAGATGCAGTTTCAGGTGAAGTCACATCAGACGTTTTCGATGATGTTCTTGCACATTGCTGGGGTATCGAAATCCGTGAAACCGGGGCTACTGCCATTATAATCTGATCGAAGGGATTGTTAATAAGTTAGTGCCAGAAAATATATAAAAGTGCAACGAAGTGTGAGAAAAACATAAATAAATTGATGTAAAACAAGCATGGAGCATCAAAAATTATAGTTCCTTTGCAATTTATAAATCCTTGGTGGAAAAAATGTACTAGGGAATAGTTGGAATTAACTGCCTACTAATGGTACAGGTGGTGGTATCGTCGTAGCTGTGGTAGGTGTTAGCAGTGATGCTTTTGATTTGATCTCTTGGGAGATAAATAATTTCGCTGTTAGTGTTGTAGTTAAGATTAAAAGCTATGGTGTTCTTATTAGACTCGACTACTGTTTATGGTTCTCCTTATGAAGAGGGAAAGCTTTTATTTCAGAACTCCATGAACTTTTTCTGCTTTGGGATGGACCTGCCATCATTCACGGAGATTTCAATTTAGTTAGATACCAGAGTGACAAGAGTAATGGTGTGATTCATTTTACATGGGCTAACAAGTTTAATGCTCGGATTGATTTTTGGGCCCTAGTGGAAATAGGTCTAGTTGGTAGATCGTTTACTTGGCGTAAGAATCAAAGAAACTTGATGATGAGTAGGCTTGATAGGATTTTCTGCACCACTAATTTTGAGGCTTTGGTACCTCTAGGGAATGCTAGGGCTATATCCAGACTGGGGACTGATCATACTCTATTTTTTGGGACTAAGGGGAGTCTGTAACACCTAGCAAGAGTAATTTCAAGTTTGACAAGTGGTGGAGTATGATACGTCTCAAACGTATCTATAATTTCTTATGTTCCATGCTACTTTTATGATGATACTCACATGTTTTATACACATTATATGTCATTATTATGCGTTTTCCGGAACTAACCTATTGACGAGATGCCGAAGGGCCAGTTGTTGTTTTCTGCTGTTTTTGGTTCCAGAAATCCTAGTAAGGAAATATTCTCGGAATCGGACGAAATCAACGCCCAGCATCTTAGAATCACACGAAGCTTCCAGAACACCCGAGAGCCACCAGAGGAGGGCCCTGTGGGCCCCAGATGATAGGCTGGCGCGGCCAGGAGGTGGGCCGCGCCCCCCTACTGTGTCGTCTCCTCGTCAGCCCTCCGACTCCGCCTCTTCGCCTATTTAAGGGTCCCCGACCTAAAACTTCGATACGGAAAAGCCACGGTACGAGAAACCTTCCGGAGCCGCCGCCATCGCGAAGCCAAGATCTAGGGGACAGGAGTCTCCGTTCCGGCACGCCGCCGGGACGGGGAAGTGCCCCGGAAGGCTCCTCCATCGACACCACCGCCATCTCCATCAACGATGCTGTCTCCCATGAGGAGGAGTAGTTCTCCATCGAGGCTAAGGGCTGTACCGGTAGCTATGTGGTTAATCTCTCTCCTATGTACTTCAATACAATGATCTCATGAGCTGCCTTACATGATTGAGATTCATATGAGCTTTGTATCACTATTCATCTATGTGTTACTCCGGTGATGTTATTAAAGTAGTCTATTCCTCCTCCATGGTGTAATGGTGACAAGTGTGTGCATCATGTAGTACTTGGCGTAGGTTATGATTGTAATCTCTCGTAGATTATGAAGTTAATTATTGCTATGATAGTATTGATGTGATCTATTCCTCCTTCATAGTGTGATGGTGACGAGTGTGCATGCTATGTTAGTACTTGGTGTAATTGCAATGATCTATCATGCACTCTAAGGTTATTTAAATATGAACATTGAATGTTGTGGAGCTTGTTAACTCCGGCATTGAGGTGCTCTTGTAGCCCTACACAATTAGTGGTGTTCATCATCCAACAAGAGAGTGTAGAGTGGTTTTATTATGTGATCAATGTTGAGAGTGTCCACTAGTGAAAGTATGATCCCTAGGCCTTGTTTCTAAGCATCGAAACTCCGTTTATTTACTGTTCGTTGCATGTTTACTCGCTGCCATATTTTATTCAGATTGTTATTACCACTCATATACATCCATACTACTTGTATTTCACCATCTCTTCGCCGAACTAGTGCACCTATACATCTGACAAGTGTATTAGGTGTGTTGGGGACACAAGAGACTTCTTGTATCGTGATTGCAGGGTTGCTTGAGAGGGATATCTTTGACCTCTTCCTCCCCGAGTTCGATAAACCTTGGGTGATCCACTTAAGGGAAACTTGCTGCTGTTCTACAAACCTCTGCTCTTGGAGGCCCAACACTGTCTACAAGAATAGAAGCACCCGTAGACATCAAGCACTTTTCCGGCGCCGTTGCCGGGGAGGAAAGGTAAAAGGCACTCATACTCCGGTCCCAGGTAAAAGTACTTTTCTGGCGCCATTGTGTGAGTGTTCGAAGCTATTTCCTTTAGATCCTGCAATTGCATCTTTTTGTTTCTTGTTAAAACACTAGCAAGGCATAATGGAAAACATCTGTGAACTTTTTATACTATTTCCTGAGTCAAGACATGAATGGTTTAATGCGAAAATTAAAAAACCTATGGAACCTTATTTGCATGCTAGTAGCAATGATATTAGTATGAACGCTTTGAACACCATTGTTGCTAATGATATGGAAAATGCTAAGCTTGGGGAGGTCGGTTTTGATGAGAATGATCTCTTTAGCCCTCCGGGTATTGAGGAGAAAGTTTATATTGATTATGATATGCCTCCCATATATGATGATTATAATGATAGTGGTCTTTTGGTGCCGTCTACTATGGAGGATAAGTTTAATTATGATTACAATATGCCTCCTATATTTGATGATGAGAATAATAATGATAGCTACTTTGTTGAATTTGCTCCCACTATTACTAATAAAATTGATTATGCTTATGTTGGGAGTAGTAATAATTTTATGCATGAGACTCATGATAAGAATGTTTCATTTGATAGTTATATTGTTGAGTTTGCTCATGATGCTACTGGATATTATTATGAGAGAGGAAAATATGGTTGTAGAAATTTTCATGTTACTAAAACACCTCTCTATATGCTGAAATTTTTGAAGTTACACTTGTTTTATCTTTCTATGCTTGTTGCATTATGCTTCATGAATTTGTTTATTTACAAGATTCCTATGCATAGGAAGCATGTTAGGCTTAAATTTATTTTGAATTTTCTTCTTGATGCTCTCTTTTGCTTCAACTCTTATTTCTTGCGAGTGCGTCATTAAAACTGTTGAGCCCATCTTAATGGCTATAAAGAAAGCACTTCTTGGGAGATAACCCATGTTTTTATTTTACTACAGTACTTTGTTTTATATTTGAGTCTTGGAAGTTTTTATTACTGTAGCAACCTATCTTTATCTTTATTTTATTGCATTGTTGTGCCAAGTAAAGTCTTTGATAGTAAGGTTGATACTAGATTTGGATTACTGCGCAGAAACAGATTTCTGTCTGTCACGAATTTGGGCAGTGTTCTCTGTAGGTAAGTCTGAAAAATCTGCCAATTTACGTGAGTGATCCACAGATATGTACGCAACTTTCATTCAATTTGGACATTTTCATCTGAGCAAGTCTGGTGCCTCAATAAAATTCGTCTTTACGGACTGTTCTGTTTTGACAGATTCTGCCTTTTATTTCGCATTGCCTCTTTTGCTGTGTTGGATGGATTTCTTTGTTCCATTACCTTCCAGTAGCTTTGTGCAATGTCCAGAAGTCTTAAGAATGATTGTGTCACCTCTGAATATGTGAATTTTTGATTATGCACTAACCCTCTAATGAGTTTGTTTTGAGTTTGGTGTGGAGGAAGTTTTCAAGGGTCAAGATAGGAGGATGATACAATATGATCAAGAAGAGTGAAAAGTCTAAGCTTGGGGATGCCCCCGTGGTTCATCCCTGCATATTTCAAGAAGACTCAAGCATCTAAGCTTGGGGATGCCCAAGGCATCCCCTTCTTCATCGACAACTTATCGAGTTTCTTCTCTTGAAACTATATTTTTATTCGGTCACATCTTATGTGCTTTACTTGGAGAGTCTGTGTGCTTTTATTTTCGTTTTGTTATTTTCATTCTCTGAATAAATGCTTGTGTGGGAGAGAGACACGCTCCGCTGGTTCATATGAACACTTGTGTTCTTCGCTTTATCTTTAATGTTCATGGCGAAGGTTGAAACTGCTTCGTTAATTGTTATATGGTTGGAAACAGAAAATGCTGCATGTGGTAAATGGTATAATGTCTTGAATAATTTGATACTTGGCAATTGTTGTGCTCATATAGATCATGTTTAAGCTCTTGCATCATATACTTTGTACCTATTAATGAAGAACTACATAGAGCTTGTTAAAATTTGGTTTGCATGATTGGTCTTTAGACTCTAGATATTTTCTGGTTAAGGTGCTTGAACAACAAGGAGACGATGTAAAGTCTTATAATGCTTGCAATATGTTCATATGTGAGTCTTGCTGCACCGTTTTATACTTGAGTTTGCTTCAAACAACCTTTCTAGCCTAGCCTTGTATTGAGAGGAATTCTTCTCGTGCATCCAAACTTGAGCCAATAACCATGCCATTTGTGTCCACCATACCTACCTACTACATGGTATTTCTCCGCCATTCCAAAGTAAATTACTTGAGTGCTACCTTTAAAATTCTATTCTTTGTCTTTGCAATATATAGCTCATGGGAAAGTAGCCTTAAAAACTATTGTGGTGAATAATATGTACTTATGTGTTTTATTTCTTAATAAGTTTCTTGTTGAGCGGTAACCATGTTTCTCGGGACACCATCAACTTTTACCTTTGTTGAATATCATGTGAGTTGCTATGCATGTTCTTCTTGTCTGAAGTAAGGGCGATTTTCATGATCATATGGTTTGAGTATCCATACTGTTAGAGAAGAACATTGGGCCGCTAACTAAAGCCATGATTCATGGTAGAAGTTTCAGTGTGGACAATCAATCCTCAATCTCTTATGAGAATATTAATTGTTGTTGAATGCTTATGCATTAAAGAGGAGTCCATTATCTGTTGTCTATGTTGTCCCGGTATGGATGTCTAAGTTGAGAATAATCAAAAGCGAGAAATCCAATGGGAGCTTTCTCCTTAGACCTTTGTACAGGCGGCATGGAGGTACCCCTTTGTGACACTTGGTTGAAACATATGCTATGCAATGATAATCCATGTTAATCCAAGCTAATTAGGACAAGGTGCGAGCACTATTGGTATACTATGCATGAGGCTTGCAACTTATAGGACATCTTATACATAACACATATGCTTTATTACTACCGTTGACAAAATTGTTTCTTGTTTTCAAAATGAAAAGCTCTAGCACAAAAATAGTAATCCATGCTTCCCTCTGCGAAGGGCCTATCATCTACTTTATTGCTGAGTCAGTTTGCCTATTCCTTCTATCCCAGAAGCAAACACTTGTATCAACTGTGTGCATTGATTCATACATGTTTACTTATTGCACTTGTTATATTGCTTTGTGTTGACAATTATCCATGAGATATATGTTGAAGTTGAAAGCAACCGCTGAAACTTATATCTTCCTTTGTGTTGCTTCAATGCCTTTACTTTGAATATATTGCTTTATGAGTAACTCTTATGCAAGTCTTATTGATGCTTGTCTTGAAAGTATTATTCATGAAAAGTCTTTGCTATATGATTCATTAGTTTACTCATTATCTTCATCATTGCTTCGAATCGCTGCATTCATCTCATATGCTTTACAATAGTATTGATCAAGATTATGATAGCATGTCACTTCAGAAATTATCCTTGTTATCGTTTACCTACTCGAGGGCGAGTAGGAACTAAGCTTGGAGATGCTTGATACGTCTCAAACGTATCTATAATTTCTTATGTTCCATGCTACTTTTATGATGATACTCACATGTTTTATACACATTATATGTATTATTATGCGTTTTCGGGAACTAACCTATTGACGAGATGCCGAAGGGCCAGTTGCTGTTTTCTGCTGTTTTTGGTTCCAGAAATCCTAGTAAGGAAATATTCTCGGAATCGGACGAAATCAACGCCCAGCATCTTAGAATCACACGAAGCTTCCAGAACACCCGAGAGCCACCAGAGGAGGGTCCTGTGGGCCCCAGATGATAGGCTGGCGCGGCCAGGAGGTGGGCCGCGCCCCCCTACTGTGTCGTCTCCTCGTCAGCCCTCCGACTCCGCCTCTTCGCCTATTTAAGGGTCCCTGACCTAAAACTTCGATACGGAAAAGCCACGGTACGAGAAACCTTCCAGAGCCGCCGCCATCGCGAAGCCAAGATCTAGGGGACAGGAGTCTCTGTTCCGGCACGCCGCCGGGACGGGGAAGTGCCCCCGGAAGGCTCCTCCATCGACACCACCGCCATCTCCATCAACGATGTCTGTCTCCCATGAGGAGGGAGTAGTTCTCCATCGAGGCTAAGGGCTGTACCGGTAGCTATGTGGTTAATCTCTCTCCTATGTACTTCAATACAATGATCTCATGAGCTGCCTTACATGATTGAGATTCATATGAGCTTTGTATCACTATTCATCTATGTGTTACTCCGGTGATGTTATTAAAGTAGTCTATTCCTCCTCCATGGTGTAATGGTGACGAGTGTGTGCATCATGTAGTACTTGGCGTAGGTTATGATTGTAATCTCTCGTAGATTATGAAGTTAATTATTGCTATGATAGTATTGATGTGATCTATTCCTCCTTCATAGTGTGATGGTGACAGATGTGCATGCTATGTTAGTACTTGGTGTAATTGCAATGATCTATCATGCACTCTAAGGTTATTTAAATATGAACATTGAATGTTGTGGAGCTTGTTAACTCCGGCATTGAGGTGCTCTTGTAGCCCTACACAATTAGTGGTGTTCATCATCCAACAAGAGAGTGTAGAGTGGTTTTATTATGTGATCAATGTTGAGAGTGTCCACTAGTGAAAGTATGATCCCTAGGCCTTGTTTCTAAGCATCGAAACTCCGTTTATTTACTGTTCCGTTGCATGTTTACTCGCTGCCATATTTTATTCAGATTGTTATTACCACTTATATACATCCATACTACTTGTATTTCACCATCTCTTCGTCGAACTAGTGCACCTATACATCCGACAAGTGTATTAGGTGTGTTGGGGACACAAGAGACTTCTTGTATCGTGATTGCAGTGGTTGCTTGAGAGGGATATCTTTGACCTCTTCCTCCCTGAGTTCAATAAACCTTGGGTGATCCACTTAAGGGAAACTTGCTGCTGTTCTACAAACCTCTTCTCTTGGAGGCCCAACACTGTCTACAAGAATAGAAGCACCCGTAGACATCAGAGTACTAGGTCTAATTTTCATGAAGGTTGTGGCTAAGGCCTATCTTTCTCCTGTTGATATTGCTAATGTGTTAGATGTTTGGTAGGCTAAGCTAAGGTGTTTAGGAGACTAGCTAAATGTTGGAGTGCCAATATAGATGTTGAGATTGGGGAAAATAAGAAAACCCTTATGGAGTATGATGCTTTGGATAGTAAAGCTGAATATCACGATCTACTTGAGGCTGAGGTTGTTACGTGAAAAGAAATCTATGCTGATCTTAGTAATTATTGGTTTATGGAACACATAAAAGCAAAGAATAGGTCTAGGGAAAAAGATATTAGTGAAGGAGACAGAAACACTTCTTATTTCCATGCTTTAGCTAATCATAGGAGGGGAAAGCAAATGATTCTTGTCCTTGAGGGGCCTGATGGCCTTGTTACAGAAACTAAATATATGATAGAGATAGCTAAGTCTTATTATAAGGATCTGTTTGGTAGAGAAGAGAGACGTGATATTAGACTTAGAAATTATTTTTATTTGCCTAAGGAAAAAAGGTAACTCATGAGGAAAATCCTTTGCTAGAAAGTAGGTTTTCTTTAGAGCAGGCGAGGGAAGCTGTTTTTGGTTCTTATATATGTTGATGGTGCACCTGGACCAAATGGTATCCCCATTTTCTTCTACCAACATTACTGGAATTTTATTGTTGCTCACCTTTTCAAGCTATTTGATGCCTGGTTTGAGGATAGATTAGATACTTGTAGGCTTAACTTTTCTATGATTACCCTAATACCGAAAGAAAATGATGCTAGATCCATGAAGAAATTTTTACCTATTAATCTGTTAAATTGTAGCTTTAAAATTTTCTGAAAAGTTCTAACTAATAGGCTTGCTAGGATTATAGGGAGGCTAATCTCCCAGTACCAATCCGCTTTCATAAAAGGTAGATTTATCCTGTAAAGTGTGGTTATTGCACATGAGATTGTTCATGATGTGTATAGGAAAAAGCAGGAGGGGTTGGTCTTTAAAATTTATTATGAAAAAACTTATGATAGAGTTAACATTGATTTCTTGTATGAAATCCTAGAGCTTAGGGGTTTTAGTACTTTCTTGATTAGGTTAATAAAACAATTGACTAGTGGTGGTTCTGTAGGAGTTAAAGTTAATGAGGTGGAAAGTGATTTCTTTCTTAATTACTGGAAAAGTTTTAAGACATGGTGATCCACTATCTCACGATCTTTTTACTTTTCTAGTTGATGTCTTCTCTAAAATGTTGAGTATGGGGATACGATGGTGGATTGATTAAGGGTTTGTGGCCAAATTTTATATCTGGACGTGTAGTTTGTCTTCAATATGTTGATGATACTCTGCTTTTGCTATAAAATAATGTCAGGATAGGTACTAATATGAAATGGGTGTTAACCTATTTTGAACAAATCTCTGGAATGAGGATTAATACCGGTCCAGCTGGATCCTCTTCAGCGAAATGAGAGAAAGGCAGCGCGCAGGCGCCAAGGAGGAGGGTCCAACCAAAAGGAACTCAAGCGTTCGTACCCGCACGAACGAACCCGTTAAATGGGTTGAGCCCATCAAAAATTTCCTTAAGCGAAACGACGCCTCCGCAGCGTGCTACAGAGAAATTTCCGTCTTTTCCGGTAGGAGCGCCCATGCCAACCTGGTCGTTTGGTTGGGCTAACCATTTGGCAAGGTGGGTGGGCTGTTAATTAGTGGGTGACGCATAAATATCTTCTGTTCGAGCAGTGGTTGGGAAGAAAATGGGCGAATGTGAAATAAATAAATACCGCTCAAGCGATAAATAACTAAATGATGGCAGCACCTGAATAAAATCTGAAAATTGATATTTCTATTTATAGGAATTAGTGATGAATGTAGTTGGAAATATTAAAGGAACAAAATAGATACCTTTTGTTTGACAACTTTTCAAGAAAAAATTCGAATAATAAAATAAATAAATAGTGAACCAACGTATTTGAAAAACTCAAATTGTATTTTCTATAAAATTGAAGTACAGATTTTTTTCCAGAAAAGTATTTTTTTTCAAAATGCTTTTGAATATGAGAAAATTGGGATGTTACAGTATGCACGATGCTAGACGCTTCAGTGAGAAAATAAATATACTACCTCCGTCCCAAGGAATAAGGCGCACGCGTAATCCAAGACGAACTTTGACCATAAAAATTGAGCAACAAAATCTTGGTTATATTATATGTAATTAGTATCGTTGGATTCGTATTGAAAAGCACTCTAATTATGTTAATTTCATACAAAGAATTTTTATATATTTAAAGTAATACTTAGTCAAACGAAGAGCACGTAAAACGAGGGCGCCTTATTCCTTGAATGGGAGGTAGTAATACAAAATCGGATTTATCACCTAAGCGTTCTACCTTGCAACGGTATGCACGGTATGCGCTTTACGGTTCATAGAAATTATGTATCATCGATCATTGATTCATTCACAATTATCCAACCGGTGCTCACGGTCGTGCAAGTATGGTAACACCGCCGAGGAGCCTCGAATAATAAATGCTCAAATCTTCTGTAATGAATGTTTACATTGTAATTGCACATATTTATGCATATTTTCTACTCCATTAAAAACCTCCTGAATAAATGTTTGATCAATGCACACATTTATTATGCAAGATTCCTACACCTAGTGTAGCAATATATAAAGAGGAACTTATGCCAGAAGCAATACATAAATGTTCAAATCTTTCTTAATTTTGTGTGCAGAAATCCATCTATAAAGAGGAACTTATGCCAGAAGCAAACTTGGTCCATCAGATTCTGCTCGCACATCTTATGCAAGATGCCTACACCTAGTCTAGCAATACAAATTCTTGCTATCCCTCTCATTTTCCTGGCACATCAAATTCAAGGGGGTCAGTTTCTTCTGAGCAACGAAGAGGTGAACACGTTGATACAGAAATTACATATTTCCTATATATATTCCATGTTTTACATAGGAGGTGGATTTCATCTGCTGCTATCTTGCGTTCATTTTGAAAGAGTTTTGTCCTCCAGACAGAGAATCAACATGTATTTGGACCGAGAGATGACAAGTACAAGGTTTACGTGAGTTCGCTAACTTGTCTGTTCTATTTTATACTCCATCTATTCCATAATTCTTGTTGTGATTTAGTTCAAATTTCAATTAAAACCACGACAAAAAATATGGAATTGAGGGAGTAGTATTTTGCAAAGAACTATGTATATTTCATGACCATTATAATCCAAGATCTTAAACTTTTGTCTCTTTTTAGTTCGCTGCACATACAACATCTGCTGGTAGCTTCTATGGACTTGTTCTTACTATGGACGTATATGGATACAAGCTCATTAACGGCCAAGTGAGCACAACGAAAATTATCATTTCTAACAGGGAGGGTGACCCTAAATATGACGAGGACGCAATTTGGGTTGGATGGCATGTATGTGGACATTTGCATATTACAGATTGTCATTCATTTCATGAGTGATATAGTGTGTTCAAATAGTAGCTATATCTTTCGTTTCACATTTTAGGTCATGTTTTAAATTCTTAAGCAGAAGCTAACTGTCTTGTGCTTGTCGGTCTACCTGCAGGTTTTCCCAGAAAAATATGGTGATTCACGTACTCGTTTCTTCACACTATGGACCGTATGTTGGTTTTTGAATTTTGTTTACATATTTGACTCCAATTAGAGTAACCAACGTACATATATAGAGGCTTCTGATGATGTACTTCGTGTGTGGTACAGAGAGATGCTTATCGTTCTACAGGGTGCTATAATATGGGTTGTCCTGGTTTTGATCCTCCAAGTGGATCAGGATTTGCACCAGGTGCGATAATAGATCCAGTGTCATATGTTAAAGGACCACTACAGAAGCTTACAATCAAAATGTTCTTGGTAATTAAATGTGCCGATGATTTTTTATTCCTAAGAATTTGAATCCTAATGCACTAACACAAGTGTCAGAACATCCAGAACTCAATCTTCTTTTCTCAAAATTACAGGACCGTGATACCGGGGACTGGTGGGTGCACGCTGGCTTCAACGGTTCTATAACTACAACACTTGTTGGGCGTTTCCCGGCAAAATTATTCGACACCTTATCTAAAAAAGCGACACATATTGGACTGGGCGGTGTTGCTGAAGGGGGTGGGGATGCCCCAGCCCCTCCGATGGGCAGTGGATACTTTCCATCAGATAGATCTGCTTCAATCACGGATATTTCATACATCGGAGAGGATGGCAGACTCACACCTTTTGCCCTTGATACAATGAAATTAGAGACATTGAGCAGCTGTTACTCCGTCACACCTATCGCAGATGCAAAGTTCTCTTATGGAGGGCCTGGAGGTTGCCGTCGACGCAATCATTGATCTATGTATCAGGTGCATGTTGAGTCACCGACCAATCAAGTAAAACATGGGAATAATTTACCTGCTAGCTTCATCTGTTAATTTTAATAACTAGCCGGGTATTCCATCGGTATAAAGGAGATTACAAAAATCATACATGCGCAGATGGTTGTCCCGGAAACTTCTCAGAAAGAAAACGCGTAGAAAGAAAATAGGAACAAAGCTCTTACCGGTCCCTTTCCAGACCGAAACTATCTGCTATCTCCTACAACCAGCGCCGCGGAGACGCTCATCCGAAGAAGAGAAGAAATGCCTTCATCATCGTTGAACCAGGAAAACACCATCAACACCAAGCAGTGTTCAGTCGAAGACTAGGCTTGTCGCGCGCGGCAAGGCACATATATAATGGCGTGCCATGTTAGTGGGGTATTTTTCCCATGCCTTCTCCGGACCAGATTCGTCGGATCCCATCGACATTCTCGAGGGAACACGCCATACCTGCCACCGGTGGATCACTTTTCATTATTCAGGTCGCCATCTTCAACTGCACACCAAACCAACGCTACCGCACCACGGGGAGAAGCCGTGGGACAGCAAGCGAGTAAATCTTCATATGTGTAATGTTACATGAAAATGGATTGTTAAAAGACTAGCCATCAACCCATGCGCCTGCACAGGTCTAGCTTAGTTTTGAATGAAAATGATATTTTTTATTAAATTGTGAAGCTAAAGATATTATCTATAACGATTACCCACTTCCATATAGGAAAAAACGGAGTAGGATTTCCTAAATTAGAATCTCTTTGATAACCTCAAGGTGATCATCTTTGTTAAGTTGGAAATATTTGAAAAAACAGAGGTTATTCCGGTGACATTGTACAAGAGGTTCACTCTATTAGCTAAAACTTGTTTTGCCTCAAATGAGGATTGGTCCATCCATCGCTCCCAGGGCGGCGGCTCAGGCGAAACCCTAGCCACCACCCTCACCCCTCTTTCCCCGCTTCTCACATGGAGGAAGCCGGCAGGCAAAGCCCCTCCGGTAGATAGCAGTGGTAGGCTCTAATCTCCGTGCGCAACTGGCATAGAAGAGGGCTTGCTCCTCCTCGTATGGTAGGATCTTCTTCCGGATCTTCACGGTGGCCCTTGATGGCGTCGCTAGTCTCGCGGAGATGGATGATGGGGCGGCGGCCCGGGACTTCTTCGGTGATAGTGGCAACTGTTGTGGCTGTAAGGGCGGCACAGCGCCTGGTTGGGAGGAATCAATATGGCCCAACCCCTCATCTCCGCATGGTGCGGGAGGTGGTAGCGGTGTCCGCTGAGATCTTCGTTCTGTTGTTGCCAGCCGATGGGCAGCGGCGAGGGGGCTTGCCGATCTGCTTAATAAAGGAGGCGGTCATTGGGTTCTTCTAGTGCGAAGACGGTGTTCTGCTTGATGCCGGCCCTCATTGATCTGACCGGTGACGAGTTCAGGAAGGCTTTGCCGGCGATCTCCATTGGGTGCTTGATGCATGTAAATTGCTGGATGGGATGAGAGTCGGTCATGTGTACCCATATTTCTGGCTATGCGGCTTTAGGCGGGAGTGGCGCGAACCTTCGCTGGTTGTTGCTATAATGGGACATGTGGGTTTTCAGTTTAAATGGAGAATACGGTGGCGGAGAATGTCATGGTGTTAGAGTACGTCATGGGCCTGGGCCCGTTAGTCTTATGGTTTGCTTAGGGGTCAAGTAAGCCTTGCTTGGGAGTCAAGTAAACCTCTCTATATATAGAGAGGAGATGTATCAATCTAATCAAGCAAGAATTAAGAAGGAAATACCTTCCCTCTTGCCCGGCCGTGGGCAAAAGGCCCCCGGCCGGCCTTCTCGCGCCCTCGCAGCCCTCTCTCTCCCTCCCAAACCCTAGCAGCCACATAACACTTGGTATCAGCTTTCTCGGGTCCGATCATGTCCAGCCCTCCACCGAGTTCTTCCCACCCGCCGCCGCCGCACTCCGACGTCCCCGCCGTTCTCTCCCCGGCGGAGATCACCGCAGCCCTGCGCGATCTCACCACTGCTGTCCAGGAGATCTGCCTCTTCCTGGCCGGTCCCTAAGGGCCGCCACCGGCGGTGGCGCTGCTGCCGTGGCAGCCGACGCACGAGGCGTCCTCCGCCGCGATCGCCGGGCCGCTGCAGCCGACGCTGCTGCTGTCGTCGCCTCCACCCGACGCCGGGCTGCTGCAGTCCCCGCTGCCTCTATCCACCATCTTCGGGCAGGGCCCTACCTCGGCGCAGGGGGTCCCTCTTCTCCAGCAGTCGGCCGCCTTCTTCCCCACCGGGACGCTACAGCAACAGCAGCTGCTGCCGCCGCCACCAACATCACCGCTGCAGCTGCTGTCCTCACCGACGTTGTCCCTGCCGTTCGGTGGGCAGCTGCAACAGCAGCTGCTGCTGCCGTCGCCACCAACACCGCAGCAGCGGCTCCTGCCGCCACCGACGCCGTCCCTGCCTTTCGGTGGTGTGGGAGCGACTTTGGCCCCGGGCTCTACATCGACACCGCCCGGGATGCCATTCCACCAGGTCCATTTCCCTCCGTCGCCGTCACCGCTTCCGGCTTGGATAGCTATCCGCCACGTGTCGGCGGCGGTGAGGCTGCAGGCTGCTGCGCGCGGCCTCCTAGTGTGTCGGCGTGTGCGGGAGATTTGTGATCTGCAGCTGCAACTCCTCCAAATTGCGCTTCGTTGTGCAACGGACCTCGATCTCGTCCGCTGCGTCGGGGATCTTGGGTGTGCGGTTTCCCCCACGGGCGGCGGACATGTTGTTTTTCTCGCGGGGAGCGACCTCAAAGTCTGCACCATCAACAGTCATCCGGTGGGGAGAAGGCATGGTGTCACCGACAGGAGCGCACAGTGTAGCACCACTGCATTCCGCCGCCGGCCGCCGCGTGGGCTCCTTTTGTCCCACTGGTTTCCATGGGATCCAGGTGGCTGTACAGGTGCACGTCCGACGGGCGGATGGTGTCCACTTTATTTTCAGGGGTCAACAATAAAACGTCCCAGTCTATTTCAGGTTGAGAGTAATAAAACAAGCCGAGATGTAAAATGCTCGGTTTTAGGTGTTAGGGTTGTGTTGCGTCGAGTCATGGTTTGTTTAGGTTGCAGCTCGAGGACGAGCTGCATGTCCAGGTGGGGTGTAGTGTTAGAGTACGTCATGGGCCTAGGCCCGTTAGTCTTATGGTTTGCTTAGGGGTCAAGTAAGCCTTGCTTGGGAGTCAAGTAAACCTCTCTATATATGGAGAGGAGATGTATCAATCTAATCAAGCAAGAATTAAGAAGGAAATACCTTCCCTCTTGCCCGGCCGTGGGCAAAAGGCCCCCGGCCGGCCTTCTCGCGCCCTCGCAGCCGTCTCTCTCCCTCCCAAACCCTAGCAGCCACATAACACATGGTGGTTCAAATATGAGGTTTAGTAATGGCGGACTAAGTTTTCATGGCGATGAGGACTTTGGTTGGTGTTTCTTGACTTACATCAGCGGCATTGATAAGTGCGGGCGGTAGCACATGAGGAGTGCATAGTCTTATGTTTCAGGGTGAAAATCCAAGATCTGGCCTTAATTGGTTACGCTTGGCAATCTCCTTGTTGAAGGCATTGTTTTGAGAGAGAGGACTTGCTCCAAGGTGAAAAACAAAGGTATAACCTTAATTAGTTGTGCATGGCAATGGCCTTGTTGAATGCATTGTTTTGTGTGCATGGACTCCCGGTGTTGTCTTGGTTGTGATTTGTGTTGGAGCTACAAGGTTTTGATCACCGTGCGTAGCGGGATCTTATGTTTTCCTTCTTCTTTTTTATTTTTGTAGTAGGGTTGTGGGCATATGTAACGTGTTTAGGACATTTTATTTTTGCAGAAACTAGGTGTAATTAGTATCTTCACGATATTAATCTATTCCCTTTATCAGAACAATATGAAGGTTAGATGTCACACTCTAGCATGCATGGAACTAACAACAAATATATGGGCTTGACAAAGATTATGTATAATCTAACTCCCCATTCATACTTCTCTCCACATGTTATTGCCATTTTCTGAAGCCAGTAGATTAAGTGTCTATGGCGACATGCAAGCAAAGACACTGACTCTTGGACCCTAATGTCGCCGCCTACGTATCTCGCTGAAGAGGATGAGGTGGATGAGTCGGAGCGGTTCGAGTCAGAGCATGTCGTAGTTCAGGTCGTGGATGCAGTCATTGACGAATACAATTTGGAGGCCTAGAGGCCTGTGACTCACTGGAAGAAGTCGGACAAACAACTTCTCAAAAAAATTTAGGCAGACATTGGTTATCCCTCGCAAGTCGTCACGGTTCTGGGAAAGTACTTTCTCGTCATGCGGCGGTTCGGCTGGTATTCCGGCTGGTGCGTCATCTATCCATTGTACAGAGCGGACAAGATCAGGTTCGTCACCGATTTCATCTACATCAGTGCATGATCCTCAACGACATTCCTCATCGTCGCCGATAGGTGGATGGTGACCCAAGAAGAAGAAGAAGAAGAAGCAAGAAGAAGAAGGAGAAGAAGAAGAAGACATTGCCTCAGCCAGGATCCTGCCGCGTCCGGAGCCACACTTTCCTCACGTTCGCTCCATAGTGGCGCTCCATACTAGTAAAATATTCCTCTAGTTTTAAAATAGGATTTTCATTCGTTCGATCAACTCAAATACGGTATGCACTCACGTAAAGTACGTAACTGTGCTTGCACCAATAGCTACCTGCACACACGATCGGTGCAAGATTTAATTACCACACTGCTTTATACATACGATCGAACAAAGTTGTTGATCAACTGTTTCAGCTCAGACCATGAAGAACTGGTGCTTGTTCTCCTTGCCGCTCCTCCGCCCACGCTGTTCGCCGCCGCCGCGCGAGGACGTCCTCGTCCCTGACGACGACGATGGTCCACCGCCGTAGCCGGGGATGCGGCGGAAGCCGATGTTCTCCACGGCGCCGACGGTGTTGAAGAACATGCGCTTGTTGAGCTCCTCCACCAGCGTCCGGTGCAGCAGCTGGCTCCGCACGTCCACCATCGAGCGGTTCCTCGTCAGGCGACCCTGCTGCTGCTGCTGCCTCCCCTGCCGCCCCCCATCGTCCCCGCTGCCGCCGTCGGGGCTCCCGCCACGGCGCCGCGGCCGGCCGGCGTGCGGCGACACGTTCTGGCCTACGCTGCTACTGTCACCTGGGCCGAATCTGGTCGCCTTCACCGGGCCCGTCTTGGGGACGCCGCTGGGGTTCTCTTCGGGCTGGGCCTCTTCCGACGAGTAGTGCAGCGCAGAGCGGGTGGAGCTCGTGTCGTCGTCGTCGCTGCTTACACCATAATCTGCGCCAACCACAAGTGTACACGTGTCATGGCTCAACCAAACAATTGGTCAATGATAAGATGATACTACTGCTAACATCACAAATGTGTTCAATAATGCTGTCATTTCGTGATCACAAGGACGACTGCGATAGATTCCCAAGTCGATATATATGCTGCGATCATGGTGCTGACATGACTGACATAAATGATAATGGCTTTTTATCTGTCAAATGGAGTGCTAACAGACGTCGATATTATACAGCGACAACTACCTCATATGTACAGTATATGCGATGAGACAAGACCAACATATATATGCAACAGAGATACAAACCACAAGCAGATTGTCATGCATTCACTCTCTGATGGTGTCCTTCTGTGGACATATTGACCATTGATTTCTGTGGGAGCATAGTGTTGGAATATGAAATTTCATATGAGCTTGTCATGCATTCACACTTCTTCTATTTTACTGTACTAATTTTAATATATATTGACATCTAGTATTTCTCTACAAAATTTAGAAAAAGAAGGTCTGCAAGTTTTCTATGAAGTCGTCTAGCTACTAACCGGGCAAATAAAAAGCCATTTGTTACAAAGAAGAAAGTATAAATAAGCATGTAATATATCTATCCAGTTGAGCAATGGTAAGGAGATTCTGAAATGTGCTCCAACCACAAGTGTACACGTGTCATGGCTCAACGAAGGACAACTAGACAGCCACAATAGTGGAATTAATTGGGCAATGGTAAGGAGATTTTGAAATGTGTGCTCGATAATGATGTCCTCTTGTCCTTGGAAGGACGACTATGACATATTCCAACTCGATATGCTATGATCATGGTGCTGACTAGAATCACATAAATGAGAATGGCTTTTTATCTGTCAAATGGAGTGCTAACAGATGTCCATAGTATACAGCGACAACTACCTGATGAGTATATGATATGGACAAGACTAACATATGAAATGGAGATACAAACCACAAGCAACTACTCATGCATTCACGCTATTGATCGAAAATGCAATTTGGTTGCTAATTCTGAGACATTGCATATACTAGGGGTCTATAAATTTTCATCAGGCTAAATAAACTTTCTAGGCACTTAATAACATCAGACTATATCATTCACATGACACACACATATATAACATGGCTAATAGTTGAATTGAGGTTTTACATGTATGCCCGCGAAAAAAAAAAGTTGTACATGTATGCTTACTCTTCTCGTGTGTGCAACTTATTTATACTTGGTATTGTGCATTATGAGATGTAAGAAAAACTGAACCTATGATCCACAAAACCATTATGTAAATTTGTTAGTGTTAGAACTAAAATTAGGTTTGATTTACTGGCAAACTATTTGTTGTCATAATTTTTGTGTGAATATATTTTATCATAAATTTAGTGTTGCTATTGTCACATAACCAACCAACCTCCATATGTTTTCATTTCAGATCATAGTTGTAGATAATATCTGACAGTTACATGCTTGGGGTCCCATTCAGACCGAGATAATACCTACTATACTAACATTCTCCTAAAATATACTATGTCATTTTTTTTAACTTTGCAGTATCTTCAAATGCTACTGATAACCTTACTTTTTGTATGGGTATCGGGGAAATAGGTTTTACAATTCAATAAGTGTGTGGTGGTAAATACGAAGTAGTTACTACCTCCATTTCAACGAATAATTTCTATATTTTTTCCTAAATTAAAAGGTAAACTATGTAAACTTTGAGTAAGTTTTTAGTAAAATTTATCAACATGTATAATACAAAACCAATATTATTAGTTACCAGCTTTTTTTTCAATTAAAAGTCAAACTATGTAAATTTTAACTAAGTTTTTAGTAAAAGAAACTATTAACATGTACAACACAAAATTAATATTGTCAGATACGCTATGAAATAAAATTTTATGCAATACCTATATAATTTTACAGTTATTGATAGTTTGTTCTAAGATTCTTGGTTAAACTTTACTTAGCCTGAGTTTTTAAAGAGATATAAGCCTTTACTTTTCACAAAATTCAGATGATCAATTGGAAAGCTTGTTTTCTCTAAACAAAACTACTGTATCAAATCAAGCAACGTGTGGTCGAGGCGTTGGCATCTGAATGGTAACAAGTCAAAGCAATGTTTTTTTAGAATAAGTCAGAACTATGGTGTTTGTGTACCTTGTAACCAGTCACCATGTCCTCCATGCAGTCCAGATGCTGTCGGCCCCACGCCGCAGTGAGAGCCATGGGAGGAAGTCGGGGAAGAAGAGAGGTAGTAGAAAGGAGGCTGCTCCTCGTTGTCGTCATCATCCGCGTACGTGTAGTACTCTTGCTGATCGCCGCAGTTGCCACCGGCCCAGTCGGGCACCAGCCTCACGATTTCCTGCTCGATCATGGCAGCGATCTCAGAGGGGTCCCGGTCCTCGATGTCCAGCTCCTTCACCATCTCCGTTGCCACCTCTATCGCAGTGTCGCCGGCAATGTCGAACGGGAAGTAGATGTTCCTCATATGGCCTGATCAGTTGAACATTTAATTTTGGGGTTTTATGATAGAAAAATGCAAGAAAAGTGCAACTGAAAACGAGTTGCATTCCACTGAGACATGGCAAATCGTTAAATGTTACGAGTGTAAGAGCATCATCTAAGTATGTATCTAGGACAAACTAACATTGCACTACCTGATTCGTCGGCGATCTGCACTTTGAGGAAGATGGTGTCGCTGTCGCTGTTGAGCTTGCCGGTGATGGTCATGTCAGTCCTCGCCGCCGCCGCCTTCTCATCTTTCCTGTCGCCGCGGGTCGACAAGGCTGGCAGCAACGGCGGCGTTGACATCGTCATGGTCGTGTCCTGCGTGGACAGGAAAGGGTCGAGGAGGAGCTCCTGGGCGGACGGGCGGTGCGAGGCCGGGACGAGGCACCGGCCGACGAACCTGCGCGCGTCCGCGTCCTCCACCCGGTAGAAGGCGTCGGGCAGCTTGCCGGAGGTGACCTTCCTGTAGATCTGCGCGGGGTTAGAGCACTCGGCGTAGGGGAACTCCACGGTGAGCATCTCGAGCATGCACATGCCGAACGAGTACACGTCCACCAGCTCATCGTACTCCTCGTCATACATCTCGGGCGCCATGAACTCGGGCGTGCCGATCACGCTGTGCGCGGTCTGGGTGTCCCGGAGCACGGCGGCGAGGCCCAGGTCGCCGATCTTGACGGTGCCCTGGTGGCCGTTCACGAACACGTTGTCGCACTTGAGGTCCCGGTGGATGACCGGAGGCTCGTGGGCGTGGAGGTAGGCGAGGCCGCGGAGGATCTGCCGCGCCCAGCCACGGACGGCGCGGAGGCTCACGCGCGGGTACCGGAGGCGGTACGCGCGGAGGGTGCCGGAGGAGAAGAGCTCGGTGATGAAGTTGAAGGTGCGGCCGCAACCGGCGCCGGTGCCGGTGCCGCGCGGCGAGGTGGAGGAGACGGAGACCCAGGAGGCGTGGAAGGCGATGATGGAGTCGTGCCGGAGCGTGCTGAGGAGGTGCACCTCCGAGTACATGCGCTGCAGCGCGTCGGGAGTACGGAGGACGTCGGCGAGGTTGGCCTGGTTCCACGCCACCTCCACGCCGCGCACCTCGTCGAACCCTTTGTACACCGACTTCATCGCTCCCTTGCCCAGGAGCTCGTCAAACTGCATGCATGCCATTGCCAACACTCGTCAAGCTTCCCATCCATCAGCAAAATCAACAGCACTTGTTCAAACATATGCAATATCGTTTTTCAGATTCTTTTTTCCGAAGTTTGAATTACATTACACATTTAAGTTGGAAAATTTCATAGTTATGCATGTAGATATCACCGATAACACATCTATTAACTGGAAGCTATGCCGATTCAATTTAACAAAGTGGTTTCTTTTTATAGTCTTCATTGATCCTTTGCAAAAGTGTCAATAGATATAACTAGTTAACTACAAAAAGTAGCTACATACAAACGGTAATTTATTATTGTATGTTTGCTAAAACCAGAAACTAGATGAACAGAAAAGCTAGCAGTTAGTCTAATGGCACTTGAACACATGTAGAAACCACTGAGAAGACAAATCTGAGTGACTGCTACAACTTCATCCACCGAGAAAAAAAAAAGGTGACCTATATCTTTGGGGGATATGACAGGGCATATTATCGCTGAATCTGACGCTTTCAAAGCATCTCATTATTGGCATATTGACAGACACATGGAACAATGCTGACCACCATTTCATCAGCCCAACCAATCTTAGTCCAAACTAGGGGAGGCCAAATGCACCAACTGTTTCCTGATTATTTGGATTATTGGAAGAAGAGAAATCACAACTGAATTCTCACCTTCCAAAAACAATGATCCACCTTGCTGCAACTAGCTATAGTTGACTAGGTAAAACAATATTTGTGATCTATTTGGGCGAAATGCTTGTTTATGCTGCATTAGGATATTTTAGTCGACCAGTTCCTATCGGGATGATTTATGGTCGGGTACTACAAAAACAATTAACTGCTTGAATATATTATATGTAGTTCGCCAATTAATTTTCTGATATAGGTGTATGGAAATATTATAATTAGCCAATGCAAGAACAGTATTCACTATGTTTTTCTTTAGGAAAAAACAAAACAAAAAAAACACTTGTTCAGACTTCAGACCAGCCACAAGAAGATGTGCAGCTAGGTAGCCGGCCGTAGCTAAACAGCAAAAGCCAAATGGACATATAAATAAGAGACAAAAGGCACAATTATTGTGGCCTAATTTAGGGGTCGCTCCGAAGTGCACATCACCATGGAATCCATCCTTGATAATCAAGCTAAAGCATTTTTCATTGTTAAAACCCTGCAAGCTTAATCACTTCGTGGTTCGGTCGTAAGCATGTTTTGGAATCTAGCTAGTAATTTACCTACTCCTGTAGTCCCTGTATTACCCTCACCCATCGATCTCAAGAACATGTTCCTCAAAGAAACACAAAAGAAAATAAAATAAATCCTAAAAATATGAAGCTTGAACAATCGAATGCAAGCATGCTGCTAATTAACGAACTAAGGTCACCCGATTGTGCTTTCAACAATAAACTTCTTCTGGCCGATTCAGGTTGCCTGAAGAAATTAGCTTGAGCCATGAGACTGAAGAGAGTTCGTAGTGCAAGAAGACATCGAGAGCTTACCCGGCCGTAGCGACCAGTGGGGTCGGTCTCAACGTATCCGTTGTCGTTGCTCCTCGCCGCCGGTGGCCTCTCCGGCCGCCGTGGGCTAGACATGGCTTCTCCAAAGGAAAGATTTTGGCACAGGGCTACTGCTACTGCACTAGCTAGCTAGTACTGTATTGCTCGGTGCAGTTGTGTGTCGATCAGGCGGCCGGCTTGCCTTCGTGGTTGTCCTCGTAGGTGGTGAAGACGCTGAAGAGGAGGCAGCCGAGGCGGTAGTAGTCGATCCGCCGCAGCAAGATCCACGCCATGCACGTTGCGGCGGCCGAGGATGATGATGCCCCCGCCGCGTCGCCGAACCACGGCCGCGCGCTGCTCATCTGACGCTGACCTGGACGCAGCGGTAGAAATAGGAGGTGGTGGCGGGCAGGTTGAGTGCTGGAATTGGATGCCTGCAATTGCGCATGCACTGATCAATCATAGCACGCATGTCATGTCATGTCAGGTCAGGTCACGAATAATCGTGATGGCCGGCCAGAGGAAGAAGAACAAGAGGAAGAAAAGATGGAATTTTTACGGCTAGGAATATGTATGTATGTAGCGATCTCTCTGCCTTGCGGGTGTGGTCACTACCTAGGAAAGAAGATTATTTTTTTTTTTGAGAAACACAGTACAAACGCAGGCGCTCACATACACGCGCATACACTCACCCCTATGAACGCACACACGCACACCCTACCCCTATGAGCACCTCCGGAAGACCGAGCCGGCGGATTGGATCTTGAAATTGACGAAGTCACCACAGGCGTCTCGCTGTCGACGGGAACGTCGCCTCCCACTGAAAGAATATTCCACCTTTATGAGACACACAGATGTCAAACCCGGCGAGTTCTGAGCTGCAGTGAAGTACAACCACCCTCCTAACCACCCAACCTCAGGTTGGTTCTCAGGAAAGAAGATTATTTGGGATTACAAGCATCTGAATTTAAAGAATCCATGACTCGAAAGCTCCATTTGTGGACGGATGACAGAAGCAGTTCTAGCTTTGAAGGGGACGTCACGACAAATAGCACAAGATTGCTGCTGGAAGAGATCGAGAAGAAAGCTAGCGAGAATGATTTTGGAGGTTTCTGAACGGGAAGATTCTCTCGATCGTGGATATGTATGCTTGTGTTACTCTGCTTCTAAAGGGGTCCTAGCTAGTTAGCTGTTGCTTCAAAATTCAGATATATCTATTCTAGGTAGCTAAGGGCATCTCCAGCGGGGCGACGCATTTCGGACGCTCAAAAGTGGTCGCGAGCGTTCGTTTGCGTCGTTCCGCGGACGCTAAAATGACCGTGAGGGGCGAAATGTCCGTTTGCGTCGGGGGCTACCTCCAGCGGTCCGACGCATTTTGGACATGCAACTTTTTTTTTGTGCTACTTCTTTGAATGATCAAGTTTTAAACGCAAAAAAGATGTACTCACATGATATCATGTTGGTCCAATCGAATAGATTATAGCCTAAACAATTAACCGGATACGTCAATTGACTAGATTCATACATATTTAACATACAAATAAGAAGAAATTTAAAAACATATAAACTAAAACTATTTTTTGGCCTTCTTGTTCGAAGGCCCTGCGTCGTCGTCGTCGTCGTGGAAACTCCTCCGCCTCTTGCTTTTGCTTGTCACCTCGTCGTCGGAACTGGAGGACGACGCGCCCGTCGAGGACTTGAAACTGGAAGAAATGGCGTCTTCGTCGTCCTCGTCGGTGAACGGACGACGACGCGCCGCCCGCGCCAGCGCCCTGGACTTCTTCCTTGCCGCCTCCTTGTCGTCCGCCGGCTCCTGCGCTCCAATCGGGCGAACTTGCTGTCGGAGTCCTCCTCCTCCTCCTGGCCCTCCTCCTCGTCGTCGGCGTCGCTGGCAGCGCCGCCTCCGTCCTCCTCCTGGCCTTCGCTGCCATTGCCGCCTCCCTCCTCCTCGTCCTCACTCGGTGTGGAGGTAGGGTAGCTGGGCGTGGAGCCCGGATCGCTTGGCGTCGCCGGCGATTCCCACCAATGCAGAAATCCGAGCGACTTGCCCTCGCTCTCCGAGTCGGACGGCAGCGTGTAGTCGCTCATGACGTGCCGGTGTTGGAGAAGAAGAAGAAGAGGAAGAAGAAGGAGGCGGTTGAACTTGAATTACCGTAGACGCGGGGGTTATAATGTGCGCGGATTAACGGCGGCGCGTAAAACGAAGAGGCCGGCGGTTGCTCTTCCGCGGCGGTTCGGCGCTCCATTGCGGCGGTTGGTCGCCGCGGTTGTCACACCGGCGCGCGTTGTGAATTCGAGGCCGGTCGAACCTAGGTCGCTGCCATGAGGGCCCGTGGGGACGCGAGCGGACGCTCCGTGCGACCGCCGAGCGTCCGCGGAGACGCAAACCTGGCGCATGTTTGGGCCAGGTTTGCGTCTCCACGGACAGCCCGGTCACTTTACGTCGCCCCGCTGGAACAGGCCTCAGACGTATTTCCGGTCACGGCGGACGGTCGCTCAGCGTCTATTTACGTCGCGTCGCTGGAGATGCTCTAAGTTTGGCTAGAGGAGCAGAGGTCCAAACTCATATGAAGAAAATGTGTTTCTTGCTTCCTCTCCTTTCAGAATATGATGTCTACGTGGTTCTTAATTAGTTGACCTTTTTTACATGATTTCTGTAAGAAAGGTCTAGCATATTCCCCTTTTGGTTCTGTTTTGGGCTGAAGAAAATTAGTACAACTTGTAAACTTCTTATGTGGCATGAGGTGGTCTTGACTAGGACCGAGTTTAGCTCCGCTTTATTGCCCCGGTAGCTTCTTTGACCCTGCAGAACCTCGAAAGGCCATGGAACTATTCTCACGTGTAGTGTAAAAAAGATTTCTTCCGAGAAGTTGTGTCAACTTATTTGGTGTCATAGGATTAAAAAAAATGAAACTGTGTCTAGAGGAACTATACACTTTTTTATATAGTAGAAGCGGGACTTGGCGTAACAATTCCGAAATTCGGCTTAGCCAATGGTTGGGTCGCACTGGTACACCCCAACGACTGGAGTTTGATTCCTATCAGGGACGAATTTTGGAATTGTCACGCCAAGTCCCGCTTCTACTATATCAAAAAAGTGTCTAGTTTATCCTAGACATGGTATCATTTTTCAGTGTCTTAGAATAGATGTTCATTTAGTAAATGGTTATTTGAAATTATTTCCGAGTAAGGTGTGTGGCAGGAGTTGCTTCACAATAAGTACCTAGGTGGCAAAACACTCTCGCAAGCACAAGCCAAACCCACAGGTTCACTGTTGTGGGCATTAATCTTTGGTACCCAATATTAGACTATCTCCTCTGGCTCAACTATGGGACCATGAAAATTGCATAATGATCGAGGTGGATCTATACGTCGGTTCGAGCAAAGGAAACCTACTCGAAGAAGGATTCGTGATGAACAAGGCAGGAAAACGCTATACAAGGAAATACTAGAATATATCTGGTTATAACCTAGAAGTCCGTACAGAACTCTCGAGACCTGGCCTGCTATATAAAAGCCAGGAGAGGGTCTACCGAGACACAACCTCAATACGTAGATCCACCGCAAGTTAGAGCTAGAACCCTAGAAACTTTGCCTCTCGGCGAGACAACCACAACAGCCTATTGACTACCCCATTGTAACCATATATATTCGATAATCAAGATCACTTTGCCTCTCGGCGAGACAACCACAACAGCCTATCGGCTACCCCATTGTAACCTGATATATTCGATAATCAAGATCAGACAAGCAGGAAGTAAGGATTTTACCTCATCGAGGGTCCCGAACCTGGGTAAATCTCTCTCCCCTCATGGTGGGCATTGCCGGGGAGCACCCTCGTCAATTGGCCCCATCTGTGGGAAATCTGCTGGTACAAGGCACTTCATCGGCTGCTTCGATCATGTCGATCACGACTCCACCGACATTGTTGACACCATCGTCGGCTCATTCGTCACCAAGCTTGGGGAACTCGATTCGTTTCGGTTCCTTCGAGTTTACTCCGCAGACGGACTCGTCTCGTTCGATCTTCTCAAGCCTACGTGGCGGGTTGGATATGACGTTCGGGAGCGTCCACTACTGCGTCGAAGCTGAGGGCATCCTTCGGCCGCCTGATCTGTTCGCCCCTAGCACGTCAAGAACTGTGGTTTCATCGACTGCTGCATCGACTGCTTCGACTCCAATCACAGTCGATTTATCGGCTACGTTGTCAGCATCAACTCCAACATCTTCGCCATCGATATCTTCGTGCCGTTCCACGTCATCTAGGTTCGTTGGATCTGACGATTCTGCATCGTCCGATCTGACGTCGTACTATTGCCTCAACTACAATTAATGGTAGTTAAAAATGATTTCTTTCAGCGAGATTCTTTTTTTGTAGGAGATGGCATAGAACTCGTTTCTAGGACGACACTTGGCTAGGTAATACTTCCTTAGCTTCTTCGTACCTAGCTTTATGTAATATTGTCAGAACTAAAAGCATTATAGTTGTTGATGTATTATCTAAAGTACCTTTAAATATAAAATTAAAATAGGACCTTAATCGGGGACAAATGGGACTCCTGATGAGATTTTTACGACAAGTAATGGGGGTAAGTTTGTGCGAAGAACCAGATAGTTTCAAATGGCTCCTAATTACATTAGGTGTCTATACGATTAAGTGTATGTCTACCGAATTTATGAAGGGGCATACGGTTTTCCTTCAAACATACTTGTGGATAATTAAGGTACGCTGAAGATTAGAATCTTTGTGTGGTTCATTTATAATTTAACTAGGGACAACCTTGCAAAATGGCGATGGAATGGTTGTACAAAATTTGTCTTTTGCGATTCACAGGAAACAATTGGCCATTTATCCATCACTTGTCCTTTATCCTGTCTATCTGGAGAGTGGTTCATTTTACTTATAATATACCTCCTCCGATAATGTAACTAATCTATTTCGTAATTGGTTAAAAGGGTTGAGATGCAAACTAAAGCTAGATATGTGTGGGGGTTTGCATTTTAGTTTGGGTAATATGGAATCGTCGAAATGACGTAGTTTTTAAAAAATGTGCTAAACCGAATTTTTTGCAGGTTATTCACGGGGTTGTTTCCTCGATATGCATGTGGTCTTACCTCCTTCCTGTGAAGCAGCGGGGGCATATGGATACATGATGCAATCGTTTGTTGCATAGCAGACTCTCTTTTTATGTTCTCTTTTTAGATGGCTGATTTGTACTGCCAATTTGATTTATCCTTCAGATGTAAACGTTGTTACTTTTGAAACTATGCAATAAAATCAAGGTTGTGTACACTGCTTCGATGCAAAGGCCGGGGCTCAGCTGCCATTTCGAAAAAAGAAGAAGCTGATAAAGGATACACAGTCATTTTGCTTCAAAATCAGTACCATAGTACAAGTCATTTGTTTAGGCAAAAACCTAACTCCATATATTGCATCAAAATTGTTTCCATTCGAGGGTTGATCCTCTTTATATGGTTTTCTATTTGTTGATGGAAGGCTGGAGATTGATTGTAGCCTATAACAAGAAAGATAAGTAAATTATTTGTCTGGTCTCCCTCATTATTATGGATATCAGGATTCCTATGTAGTTTTTTACATGTCTAACATCCTTTGTTGGGGTTTAGTGTCACCGCACAACTGATGGCTCAAACCTGAGCCCAAAGTCATTGTATCCACTTCTCCTACAATAGCGACCTACTTAAATGCGTACTTAAGGTAATCATCTTCAGACTAAGTGTTAGCTGGTTATGGTGTAATCAAATTAAATCAACCATTGTCTAAAAAGATAAAGTAAGATTATCGAGGTTTTGATTCCTGGTAGTAAATTTGTTGTTAGGTGGGAAGTTCGTGACCAAGATCTGATGTGATAGCAACCTCAGGCACACACAAGATTATACATGTTGGGGCCCGTAAAAATCCCCAGTAACAAGTATACTTCCTGGTGGTTTATATCGATTGGAGAGTGTGAGATACTCAAGTGTTTTGATGGGGTGCCTGCTTCCGGTGGGAAGGCGGCTGATCCTTGTCGCCTGAGTGTGGCTTGTTCATTCTTCGTTCTTTTGATTTTCATGATTTATAACAATCTCTTTTGACTCCAGAAGGGAAATCTAACACGAAAATACGATTTGCACCGAAAATCCTGATGCTACTACCCTTCCTTGACTGGAGCTAGGTATCATTTGTTTGTCCTATAAAAAAAGGTGATACAAAGACATAAGCTTCTTATATTTACTACCTATAACAAAATTTGGAACATCTTAATTGCACTACCGTAAGCACACAAGTCCCTGCCGTGTTCCGGGGTATTTTCCGAGTGTGAAATCGTCCGGAACTCGGTAAAGGATAGCTTTGCCAAGTACCCACGAGAAGAAAGCAAGCGAGATTGATTTTGGAGGTTGTGAACAGGAAGGCTTCCTAGTGGATATATATGCTTGTGTTACTCTACTTCTAAAGGGGATAGTAAGTTGTTGCCTCAAAATTCAGATAAATGTATTCTAGGTAGGTAAACTTGGCTGGAGGAGCAGAGGGTCCAAGCTCATATGAACAAAATGTGTTTGTTGCTTCCTCTGCTTTTACAATATGATGTCTACGTGGTTCTTAATGAGTTGAAGAAAATTACTACAACTTGTAAACTTCTTCTATTGTATGACATGCAAAGAAAACTCTATTGTTTGTGATTTGACTATGACCGAGTTTAGCTCCGCTTTATTGTGTCAGTAGCGTCTTCGACTTCTCAGAATTTTGAAAGCGTCGCATAACCAGTGTTTATGTGCAATATAAACCTCTTCTTTTCTTTGCAAGCCGTAGCATAAACTTCTTCCTTGTCATATAATAGAAGTTGATAAGGGAAGCATACTCATTTTACTTCAAAACTACTTAAGTACGCTAAGAGTAAATCATTTATTCATACAATATCTGGCATCGTTGCATTGCATCTATATCACTATCGGGAGGTTGCCCGGGTCCTGCAGGCACGCCTTCACGTGATCACGTCAAAGCATTAGTCTGGAGCATCTCCACCACCTCGACGTTGAAGGTTTTCAGGAGCTGGTTCAGGGACTCTGTATCCCTAGCGTCTAAACAGAGGCCATGGAAATTTAGCACGCATAGCCTTGACCGTGACTGATTTGATAGTTGGCTTGGGGTCAGAATGGGATATATCGAGTACGAATGGCTATTTGATGATTAGGCCACAAGTTCGTTGGTTCCTGACGGCAAGGGACCAAGTGAGATCCTTTTGGTGCAGGACATTTCTGAGATCTCAGATGTTGAGAATGAGATCTTGACAGCTCATTTTTTTCGAGGAAGAGATTCATGGGGCAATCTTACAGATGGAACATAATAAAGCTCCCGGGTCTGATGGTTTTTCGGCGGAATTTTATCAAAAAAATTGGGTGGTAATAAAGGATGATTTGATGGTGTTGTTTAATCAGCTCAGTAATGGGGATTTGCCTCTTTTTAAACTGAATTTTAGCGTTATCACATTTATTATCTAGGAAAGAGGATGTTGTTCAGATTCAGCAATATAGACCAATTTGTTTATTAAATGTGTGTTTCAAAAAAAAATACTAAAGCAGGTACAAATCGTATAACGGGATTGCACCAAGAGTTATAAAGCCAACACAATCAGCTTTCATGCCAGGGAGGAATATATTAGAGGGGGTGGTCATTCTACATGAAACTATTCATGAGTTACATAGTAAGAAAATGGATGGGGTTTTATTCAAAATTGATTTTGAAAAAGGCGTATGATAATGTAAAATGGTCCTTCTTACAACAGACTTTAAGAATGAAGGGATTTGCGCCAGAATGGTGTACAATGGTTCAACAGTTTGTTCAAGGGGGGGTGTTGGTATAAAGGTAAATGATTATATTGGTCATTATTTTCAGACAAAAAAAGGTTTGAGGCAAGGAGATCCATTGTCTTCAATGCTATTTAATATTGTAATTGACATGCTAGCCATCATTATTAAACGAGCGAAGAGTGATGGTCAAGTTGGGGGCATAGTTTTAAAAACCGAACACGACCGGCGGTCCAACCGGAAAAAACTGGAACCGACGCCTCCATTGGTCGGTTAAGCGCACTAGACCGGATAAGGAAGCGAACCGGGTTTTTTGCGGTCGGACCTCCGGTCCAACCGGTCACACGGAATTTCTATGCTCCCGAACGGAAAAAGAATATGTGGACAGTGGGATTCGAACACAGGTTGTGGAGTTCAAGTGCATGCGCTGACCATATTTTCCATGCTCCTTTTGTGATTATAATACTAAAGTCAACGTATTTGACACAATATTTCTCTATTATATAACTAAATAAATAAATAAATTTTCAATTACCGGTTCAGCTATTGAACCGAGCGGACCAGCGGTTGGACCAGTGAACCGTGAACCGAAAGGCTCGCCGGTTCGATCACCGTTCCAGTTTTTAAAACTATGGTTGGGGGGGCTTATTTCTCATCTGGTTGAGGGTGGCATCTCTATATTACAATATGCTGATGATACAATCCTATTTTTGGAGCACGACCTCTTGAAAGCGGTTAATATGAAACTAATTTTATGCCTGTTTGAAGAGCTCTCAGGACTTAAAATTAATTTTCACAAGAGTAAGATTTTTTGTTTTGGTAAGGCAAAAGATGAGGTTGATCAGTAGAAGCAAATTTTTGGATGCGATGCTGGCTCTTTACCTTTTCGGTACTTAGGCATTCCTATTCATTACAGAAAACTCAGAAATTCTGATTAGTATCCAGTGGAGACCCGTTTTGAAAGCAAATTGGGATGCTGGAAAGGCAAATTACTGTCCTATGGGGATAGACTAGTCCTTATCGATTCAGTTTTGACAAGCATACCTATGTTTATGTTGTCCTTTCTAGAGATACCTGTTTGGGTAAGGAAAAGACTGGACTTCTATAGGTCGAGATTCTTTTGGTAGTCCGATGAAAAGAAAAATAGACTTACAAAATGGAATATTGTCTGCCGACCCAAAAATCAAGGGGGATTAGGGATTGGGGTTCTCGAACTCAAAAACAGATGTTTGTTGAGTAAGTGGCTTTATAAACTTCTTAATGATAATGAGGTGTGGCAAAAAATGTATTTTCTGGCGCCGTTGCCGGGAGGTAAGGTAAAAGGTATTCACATCCTCCGACTACTAAGCTATTTCCTAGCACTGTTGCTGGTGTGTGAGTGCTCGAAGCTATTTCCTTTAGATCCTGCAATTGCATCTTTTTGTTTCTTGTTTTTATTTTCACTAGTTAGGCTTAATGGAAAACAACAACAAAATTAGAGATCTTTATGAACTTTATATTGAATTAGGACATGATGTGTTTGATGAGAGAATTAAAAAACCCATGGAACTTTGTTTGCAAAATGGTTGTAGCAATGTTATTAGCATGAACTCTTTGAACACTATTATTGCTAATGCTATGGAAGAATTTAAGCTTGGGGAAGCTGGTTGTGATATTTTTAGTCCCCCAAGTTTTGAGGAGATTTTTTTTTTGATGATACTTTGCCTCCCATTTATGATGATTATAATGATAGTGGTATTTTGGTGCCACCTACTATGGAGGATAAAGTTTATTATGATTATACCATGTCTGCAATTTATGATGATTACAATGATGGTTGTGATAGTTTTACTCCCACTATTACTAATAAAATTGATTATGCTTATGTGGAGAGTAATGATAATTTTATGCATGTGAATAAGAATGCTTTATGTGATAGTTATATTGTTGAGTTTGTTCATGATGCTATTGGAAATTATTATGAGAGAGGAAAATATGGTTGTAGAAATTTTCATGGTACTAAAACACCTCTCTACATGCTGAAAATTTTGAAGTTACTCGTGTTTTATCTTCCAATGCTTGTCACTTTGTTCTTCATGAATTTATTTGTGTACAAGATTCCTATTCATAGGAAGCGGGTTATACTTAAATTTGTTTTGAATTTGCTTCTTGATGCTCCTTTTGCTTCAACTCTTATTTCTTGCGAGAGCATCATTAAAATTACTGAGCCCATCTTAATGGCTATAAAGAAAGCACTTCTTGGGAGATAACCCATGTTTTATTTTGCTCCTGTTTAGTTGTGTCTTGGAAGTTGTTACTACTGTAGCAACCTCTCCTTATCATGTTTATTTCATTGTTGTGCCAAGTAAAGTCTTTGATAGTAAAGTTGATACTAGATTTGGATTTCTGCGCAGAAACAGATTTTTAGCTGTCACGAATTTGAGCTGTTCTCTCTGTAGGAGAATCTAAAAAATCTGCAAAAATTCATGAGTAATCCTCAGATATGTACGCAACTTGCATTCAATTTGAGCTTCTTCATCTGAGCATGTTAAGTGCCTCGAAAAAATTCATCTTTACGGACTGTTCTGTTTTGATAGATTCTGCCTTTTATTTCACATTGCCTCCTTTACTGTGTTTGAGTGGATTTCTTTATTCCATTAAATTTCAGTAGCCTTGGGTAATGTCCAGAAGTGTTGGGAATGATTGTGTCCTCTCTGAACATGTGAATTTTTGATTATGCACTAACCCTCTAATGAGATTGTTTTGAGTTTGGTGTGGAGGAAGTTTTCAAGGATCAAGAGAGGAGGATGATATAATATGATCAAGAAGAGTGAAAAGTCTAAGCTTGGGGATGCCCCCGTGGTTCATCCCTGCATATTTCAAGAAGACTCAAGCATCTAAGCTTGGGGATGCCCAAGGAATCCCCTTCTTCATCAACAACTTATCAGGTCACCTCTAGTGAAACTATATTTTTATTCTGTCACATCTTATGTGCTTTACTTGGAGCGTCTGTGTGCTTTTATTTTTGTTTTGTTATTTTCATTCTCTGAATAAAATTGGATCCTAGAATTCCTTGTGTGGGAGAGAGACACGCTCCGCTTTTTCATATGAACACTGGTGTTCTTCGTTTTACTTTTAATGTTCAATGGCAAAAGTTAAAAGCTTCTGCACTTATTGCTATTTGGTTGGAAACAGAAAATGCTTCATGTGGTAATTGGTATATTGTCTTGAATAATTTGATACTTGGCAATTGTTTTGAGTTCTCAAATAGATCATGTTTAAGCTCTTGCATCATGTAGTTTAAACCTATTAGTGGAGAACTACCGTAGAGCTTGTTGAAATTTGGTTTGCATGATTGGTCTCTCTAAGGTCTAGATATTTTCTGGTAAAAGTGTTTGAGCAACAAGGAAGACAGTGTAGAGTCTTATAATGCTTGCAATATGTTCTTATGTAAGTTTTGCTGTATCGGTTCATACTTGTGTTTGCTTCAAACAACCTTGCTAGCCAAAGCCTTGTACTGAGAGGGAATGCTTCTCGTGCATCCAAAACCTTGAGCCAAAAGTTATGCCATTTGTGTCCACCATAACTACCTACTATGTGGTATTTTTCTACCATTCCAAGTAAATTGCTTGCGTGCTACCTTTAAATCATTCCTTGTTTTTGCAATACATAGCTCATGGGAAAGTAGCCTAAAAACTATTGTGGTAAAGAATATGTCGCTTATGTATCTTCTTTCTTATAAGTTGCTTGTTTAGCGGTAACCATGTTTCTGGGGACGCCATCAACCTGTCACACATTTGTTGAATATCATGTGAGTTGCTATGCATGTTCGTCTTGTCTGAAGTAAGGGAGATTTGCCATGAGTTAAATGGTTTGAGTATGCATATTGTTAGAGAAGAACATTGGACCGCCAACCAAAGCCATGTATCATTGTGGAATTTTCAGCTTGGACATTAATCCTCAAATCTCTTATGAGAATATTATTTGTTGTTGAATTGAAGCATAAAAGAGGAGTCCATTATCTGTTTTCTATGTTGTCCCGGTATGGATGTCCTCAAGTTGAGATCTATCAAAATCGAGAAATCAAATGCGATTTATCTCCTTGGATCTTTGTACATGTGGCATAGAGGTACCCCTTTGTGACACTTGGTTGTAACATATGTAATGCAATGATAATCCATGGAAATCCGAGCTAATTAGGACAAGGAGCAGGCACTATTAGTATTCGATGCATGAGGCTTGGAACTTATAGGAGGTTTTATGCATAACACATATGAATTATTACTACCGTTGACAAAATTGTTTCCATGTTTTCAAAATAAAAAGCTCTAGCACATGAGTAATCCTCGCTTCCTCTCGCGAAGGGCCTTTCTTTTACTTTATGTTGAGTCAGTTTACCTACTTCTTTCTATCTTAGAAGCAATCACTTGTGTCAATTGGGTGCATTGATTCTTACATACTTGCTTATTTGCACTCATCATATTACTTTGTGTTGACAATTATCCATGAGATATACATGTTGAAAGTTGAAAGCAACTGCTGAAACTTATATCTTCCTTTGTGTTGTTTCAAAACCTCTTATTAAGAATCTATTGCTTTATGAGTTAACTCTTATGCAAGACTTGTTGATGCTTGTCTTAAAAGTACTATTCATGAAAAGTCTTTGCTATATGATTCAGTTGTTTAGTCATTATCTTTACCATTGCTTTGAATCACTTCATTCATCTCATATGCTTTACAATAGTATTGATCAAGATTATGATAGTAGCATGTCACTTCAGAAATTATCCTTGTTATCTTTTACCTACTCGAGGGCGAGTAGGAACTAAGCTTGGGGATGCTTGATACGTCTCAAACGTATCTATAATTTCTTATGTTCCATGCTAGTTTTATGACAATACTCACATGTTTTATCCATACTTTATATCATTTTGATGCATTTTCTGGTACTAACCTATTAACAAGATGCCGAAGCGCCAGTTCCTGTTTTCTGCTGTTTTTGGTTTCAGAAATCCTACACAGGAAATATTCTCGGAATTGGACGAAACAAAAGCCCATGGTCTTATTTTCCACGGAGGCTTCTAGAACACCGAAGAGGAGACGAAGAGGAGCCACGAGGCGGCCACACCCTAGGGGGCGCGGCCCCATCCCTGGGCGCACCGCCCTATGGGGTGGGCCCCTCGGGACTCCACCGACATCGCTCCTTCGTCTATATATTCCTTCCGTCACGAAAACCCTAAAACAACAAGTCATATTCCACGAAGAGTTCCGTAGCCGCTGCCATCGCGAAGCCAAGTTCGGGGGACATAAGTCTCTGTTCCGGCACGCCGCCAGGACGGGGAAGTGCCCCCGGAATCCATCTCCATCGACACCACCGCCATCTTCATCGCCGCTGCTGACTCCCATGATGAGAGGGAGTAGTTCTCCCCCGAGGCTGAGGGCTCTACCGGTAGCTATGTGGTTCATCTCTCTCTCCCATGGTGTGATCTTTATGTGATCATGAGCTTTGTATCACTATTAATCTATGTGCTACTCTAGTGATGTTATTAAAGTAGTCTATTCCTCCTCCATGATGTAATGTTGACAGTGTGTGCATCATGTAGTACTTGGCATAGGTTATGATTGTAATCTCTTGTTGATTATGAAGTTAACTATTACTATGATAGTATTGATGTGATTTATTCCCCCTTTCATAGCTATTGTTGACAGTGTGTATGCTATGTTAGTACTCGGTCTAAATTGCAACGGTATTATCTTGGATTATGATTTGATGAGGATATCCCTATGAGTGGTGTTTGTCAAGTACTTGATGAACTTTGAGTGGAGCTTTTGTAGCCACTACGTGATGATTAGTGATTCCAATAGGAGAGTAATTCAGAGTAGCACAAGTGAAGAGTAGTTATCTAATTGTGCAATTATGTGATCATTGTTGAGAGTGTCCACTAGTGAAAGTATGATCCCTAGGCCTTGTTTCTAAGCATTGAAACACCGTTTCCAACAAGTTTTGCTACATGTTCGCTTGCTGCCATTTTTATTTCAGATTGCAATTATTACTTATAATCATCCATATTACTTGTATTTCACTATTTCTTCGCCGAACTAGTGCACCTATACATCTGACAAGTGTATTAGGTGTGTTGGGGACACAAGAGACTTCTTGTATCTTAATTGCAGGGTTGCTTGAGAGGGATATCTTTGACCTCTACCTCCCTGAGTTCGATAAACCTTGGGTGATTCACTTAAGGGAAACTTGCTGCTGTTCTATAAACCTCTGCTCTTGGAGGCCCAACACTGTCTACAGGAATAGAAGCGTACGTAGACATCAAACTGCTACATAATAAATACCTAAGACAAAGAACCTTATCTGAGGTCACAGCTAAGCCTACTGACTCTCCTTTTTGGAAGGGATTGATGGGGGTTAAGGATGATTTCTTTAGTAGAGGGTTTTTCAAAGTTGGCAATGGAGCAAATACTCGGTTTTGGGAAGATACTTGGTTAGGAAAAGTACCACTAGCCCAGCAATATCCATCTTTGTATAATATTGTGAATCACAAGAATGTAACGGTAGCCCAAGTGTTAGCTCAAACTCATCTGAATATCAGTTTCAGGAGGATGTTGGTGGGTAACAAATGGACATTGTGGTTACAGCTATGTCAAAAACTTATGACAGTTAATCTAAATGAGGAAAATGATAGATTTATTTGGAAGTTGACAAATAATGGTATGTTTACAGTAAAATCTGTCTATGAAGATCTTATGAATGACCACACCCCTTTCTTGAGAAAATACCTATGGAAATTTAAAGTCCCACTTAAGATAAAAAAAATTATGTGATTCCTAAATAATAAGGTTTTGCTTACTAAAAATAATTTAGCTAAATGTCGTTAGAATGGGTGTACGAAATGTGTTTTTTGCGGAGAGCAAGAGACTATTGAACACCTTTTCATAACTTGTCCTTTAGCTAAACTATTTTGGTGTACGGTCACTTTCACTTTTGATCTCCCACCTCCTGCCAATATTACAAATATGTTTAGTAATTAGTTAAATGGAGTTGATAGACAATCTAAGGCATTCATCCGTATTGGGGTGTCTGCCTTATGTTGGTCTATATGGAGGACGAGGAATGATATTATTTTTAACAAAAAACAATCTTTTCACTTTTTGCAGGTTATCCATATGGTGGCACATTGGGTTCAGTTGTGGGCTCTACCGTCACCAGAAGGGCAGCGGGATGCTATGGCTACTGGCTGCACACGGCTCCAGATGGTCGCTCAAGATATCTTCTGCCAGGCTGGTTGGCGACACACTGGGCGACTACATTGATGTATACTCCTGTTTTGCTTTACTTCTTTCCCTGGTTGATTCTTGTATCAATCTTGCACTACTAGGAAAAGGCCTAGCCGTAAGATTGCCATCAGTGGCGCACCATGCTGGCCGTGCGCCACTACTACTTAGCAGTGGCGCACCACAAAACGGTGGGCCACTGTTACAAATGTAGTAGTGGCGCACCTTGTTTGTGGTGCGCCATCACTAAATGCTAACACGAGGCCAGCTCCTACCCCAACCTAGTAGTGGCGCACGTTGATGAGGTGCGCCACTGCTACTTTTCCTATCTATGGCGCACTGAGTTGTGGTGCGCCACTGCTAGGAGGTGGCCAGACCCCCTTTAAAGATGAGGGCTTTAGCGGTGCGCCACTACTAGCTATGGCGCACCGCCAGCAAGGTGCGCCACTGCTAAGTTGGGCAGGGTCGTGGGGTGCAGGTACCAGGTGAGCAGTGGCGCACCACTTAGCAGTGTGCCATTGCTAAGTCACCCTAGCAGTGGCGCACTGCTAGGTGGTGCGCCACTGCTAACCTGGGACCATTTCCTGCTTTTCCCTCCTCCACCCATGTGCCACCCACTTTCCCCAAACACTCTTCCACCACCACCTCCCACCAAATCTGGATCTGGTCGTGTTGCCCCTCCTCCCCGCCTCATTTTCACCTCTTCATTCACCCAAATTAAGTGGTAAACTTAATTTTCTTGATAGGTAAGTAAGGGTGAAACATTCTATAGCTCAATACCCTACTCAATCTCAAATTTTTTCCTCATCCAACACTCTCGGTCTCGCCGTATCGGTAACTTTGTTGGTTTTATGCTTTGTGTCTGACCGGTTACGATCGTTTTGCACACGTGTGTGTGCATATATGTTATGCGAAGCTCCACATGTGTTGTGCATGCGCGAAGCCTCACGTGCATATGTGTGTTGTATGCGAAGCCTCTACATGTGTTGTATATGCGAAGCCTCCACATATGTGTTGCATGTTTTTGTTTGCAGGGATTTGAAATGCGATGGAGTTGCCAATATTTTGCCGAAACGTTGATTCATTTCCGTTTCGGCGAATAATGGGCATACTACGCATATACATATCTCCTATTTTTAGGGAAGGTCATGCCAAAAATTTCTTTTGGTATACTAAGATATCCATTTTCTCTATACCCGCAGGCGACCATGGTCCGCATGATGAGCGAAGGCGTTGTGGCTAGGTTTTTGAAAGCCGCGACGGCCGAGATGATTAAAAATAACCAAAAGGAGATAAGATGTCCGTGTCGAAGATGCAAGTTGACGAGCCTTATGGACCCTAAAGCCGATATGTGATGCGCGTGGTTGACGTATTGTCTTTTCGTTCGACACGCGTCCGTTGGGAACCCCAAGAGGAAGGTGTGATGCGCACAGCGGCAAGTTTCCCCGCAAGAAACCAAGGTTTAATCGGACCAAGTAGGAGTCAAGAAGCACGTTGAAGGTTGATGGCGGCGAGATGTAGTGCGGCGCAACACCAGGGATTCCGGCGCCAACGTGGAACCCGCACAACACAACCAAAGTACTTTGCCCCAACGAAACAAGTGAGGTTGTCAATCTCACCGGCTTGCTGTAACAAAGGATTAACCGTATTGTGTGGAAGATGATTGTTTGCAGAGAAAACAAGAAAACAAGTATTGCAAGAGATTTGTATTTCAAGAAAGAGAATTGGACCGGGGTCCACAGCTCACTAGAGGTGTCTCTCCCATAAGACGAACAAGCATGTTGGGTGAACAAATTACAGTTGGGCAATTGACAAATAAAGAGAGCATGACAATGAACATACATATCATGATGAGTATAGTGAGATTTAATTGGGCATTACGACAAAGTACATAGACCGCCATCCAACCGCATCTATGCCTAAAAAGTCCACCTTCAGAGTTATCATCCGAACCCCTCTAGTATTAAGTTGCAAGCAACTGTACAATTGCATTAAGTATGGTGCGTAATGTAATCAACAACTACATCCTTAGACATAGCATCAATGTTTTATCCCTAGTGGCAACAAGACAACACAACCTTAGAACTTTCTCGTCACCGTCCCGTGTGTCAATGCGGCATGAACCCACTATCGAGCATAAGTACTCCCTCTTGGAGTTACAAGCATCTACTTGGCCGAGCATCTACTAGTAACGGAGAGCATGCAAGATCATAAACAACACATAAGCATAACTTTGATAATCAACATAACAAGTATTCTCTATTCATCGGATCCCAACAAACGCAACATATAGAATTACGGATAGATGATCTTGATCATGTTAGGCAGCTCACAAGATCCGACAATGATAGCACAATGGGGAGAAGACAACCATCTAGCTACTGCTATGGACCCATAGTCCAGGGGTAGACTACTCACACATCACACCGGAGGCGACCATGGCGGCGTAGAGTCCTCCGGGAGATGATTCCCCACTCCGGCAGGGTGCCGGAGGCGATCTCCCGGATCCCCCGAGATGGGATCGGCGGCGACGGCGTCTCAGTAAGGTTTTCCGTATCGTGGCTCTCGGTACCGGGGGTTTCGTCACGGAGGCTTTAAGTAGGCGGAAGGGCAAGTCAAGAGGCGGCACAGGGGCCCACACCATAGGCCGGCGCGGCCGGGGGTGGGGCCGCGCCGCCCTAGGGTTTGGCCACCCCGTGGCCCCTCTTCGTCTCGTCTTCGGACTTCCGGAAGCTTCGTGGAAAAATAGGCCCCTGGGCTTTGATTTCGTCCAATTCCGAGAATATTTCCTTACTAGGATTTCTGAAACCAAAAACAGCAGAAAACAAAGAATCGGCACTTCGGCATCTTGTTAATAGGTTAGTTCCGTAAAATGCACGAATATGACATAAAGTGTGCATAAAACATGTAGATAACATCAATAATGTGGCATGGAACATAAGAAATTATCGATACGTTGGAGACGTATCAGCATCCCCAAGCTTAGTTCTGCTCGTCCCGAGCAGGTAAAACGATAACACAGATAATTTCTGGAGTGACATGCCATCATAATCTTGATCATACTATTTGTAAAGCATATGTAGTGAATGCAGCGATCAAAACAATGTGTATGACATGAGTAAACAAGTGAATCATAAAGCAAAGACTTTTCATGAATAGCACTTCAAGACAAGCATCAATAAGTCTTGCATAAGAGTTAACTCATAAAGCAATAATTCAAAGTAAAGGTATTGAAGCAACACAAAAGAAGATTAAGTTTCAGCGGTTGCTTTCAACTTGTAACATGTATATCTCATGGATATTGTCAACATAGAGTAATATAATAAGTGCAATAAGCAAGTATGCAGGAATCAATGCACAGTTCACACAAGTGTTTGCTTCTTGAGGTGGAGAGAAATAGGTGAACCGACTCAACATTGAAAGTAAAAGAATGGTCCTCATAGAGGAAAAGCATCGATTGCTATATTTGTGCTAGAGCTTTGATTTTGAAAACATGAAACAATTTTGTCAACGGTAGTAATAAAGCATATGCATCATGTAAATTATATCTTATAAGTTGCAAGCCTCATGCATAGTGTACCAATAGTGCCCGCACCTTGTCCTAATTAGCTTGGACTACCTGGATTATCACCGCAATACATATGCTTTAACCAAGTTTCACAAAGGGGTACCTCTATGCCGCCTGTACAAAGGTCTAAGGAGAAAGCACGCATTTGGATTTCTCGCTTTTGATTATTCTCAACTTAGACATCCATACCGGGACAACATAGACAACAGATAATGGACTCCTCTTTTAATGCTTTAAGCATTTGACAACAATTAATTCTTTTCTCATTAGAGATTTGAGGATGTTTGTCCAAAACTGAAACTTCCACCATGAATCATGGCTTTAGTTAGCGGCCCAATGTTCTTCTCTCACAATATGCATGCTCAAACCATTCAACTCAGTGTAGATCGCCCTTACTTCGGACAAGACGAACATGCATAGCAACTCACATGAAATTCAACAATGAGTTGATGGCGTTCCCGTGAACATGGTTATCGCACAACAAGCAACTTAATAAGAGATAAAGTGCATAATTACATATTCAATACCACAATAGTTTTTAAGCTATTTGTCCCATGAGCTATATATTGCAAAGGTGAATGATGGAATTTTAAAGGTAGCACTCAAGCAATTTACTTTGGAATGGCGGAAAAATACCATGTAGTATAGGTAGGTATGGTGGACACAAATGGCATAGTGGTTGGCTCAAGTATTTTGGATGCATGAGAAGTATTCCCTCTCGATACAAGGTTTAGGCTAGCAAGGCTTATTTGAAACAAACACAAGGATGAACCGGTACAGCAAAACTCACATAAAAGACATATTGAAAACATTATAAGACTCTACACCGTCTTCCTTGTTGTTCAAACTCAATACTAGAAATTATCTAGACCTTAGAGAAACCAAATATGCAAACCAAATTTTAGCATGCTCTATGTATTTCTTCATTAATGGGTGCAAAGCATATGATGCAAGAGCTTAAACATGAGCACAACAATTGCCAAGTATCACATTACCCAAGACATTTATAGCAATTACTACATGTATCATTTTCCAATTCCAACCATATAACAATTTAACGAAGGAGAAACTTCGCCATGAATACTATGAGTAGAAACCAAGGACATACTTGTCCATATGCTACAGCGGAGCGTGTATCTCTCCCATAAAGTGAATGCTAGGATCCATTTTATTCAAACAAAACAAAAAACAAAAACAAACCGACGCTCCAAGAAAAAGCACATAAGATGTGATGGAATAAAAATATAGTTTCAGGGGAGGAACCTGATAATGTTGTCGATGAAGAAGGGGATGCCTTGGGCATCCCCAAGCTTAGACGCTTGAGTCTTCTTGATATATGCAGGGGTGAACCACCGGGTGCATCCCCAAGCTTAGAGCTTTCACTCTCCTTGATCATGTTACATCATACTCCTCTCTTGATCCTTGAAAACTTCCTCCACACCAAACTCGAAACAACTCATTAGAGGGTTAGTGCACAATATAAATTGACATATTCAGAGGTGACACAATCATTCTTAACACTTCTGGACATTGCATAATGCTACTGGACATTAGTGGATCAAAGAAATTCATCCAACATAGCGAAAGAGGCAATGCGAAATAAAAGGCAGAATCTGTCAAAACAGAACAGTTCGTATTGACGAATTTTAAAATGGCACCAGACTTGCTCAAATGAAAATACTCAAATTGAATGAAAGTTGCGTACATATCTGAGGATCACTCACGTAAATTGGCATAATTTTCTGAGTTACCTACAGAGAATTAGACCCAGATTCGTGACAGCAAAGAAATCTGTTTCTGCGAAGTAATCCAAATCTAGTACTTACTTTTCTATCAACGGCTTAACTTGGCACAACAAAACACCAAACTAAGATAAGGAGAGGTTGCTACAGTAGTAAAAAACTTCCAAGACACAAAATAAAAACAAAGTACTGTAGGTAAAAACATGGGTTGTCTCCCATAAGCGCTTTTCTTTACGCCTTTCAGCTAGGCGCAGAAAGTGTGTATCAAGTATTATCGAGAGATGGTGCGTCAACCTTACCTTGGGCTTTACCCTTACCTTTCTTATTGTTTTTCCTTCCCTTTGGTTTAGGGAATATATGATTTCCCCTGGCATAGAGGTGAATTTCAGAGTGTCTTTTCCCACATCAATGACTCGCTCCCAATAGTTTCAACAGGGATCTCCCGAGTATGATTTTTCCCGTTTCAATAACAAGATAATCAATGGATATTGTTCTTCCAAGTATGGTTGTATGCACACCTGCAGCTACTCCCTTAGGAATTATAATAGAGTTATCAATGAGAGTTATCTCTTCTCCTCCTTCTTCGACTCCCCAAAGTTTCAAAGATTTATAAATGCTTTCAGGCATAAGGCAAAATTCATACATAATATCACAGTAGGCATGAAGAGTTCGATCACCGATAACAATTTTAACAGCAGGATCCCATAATGAAAGTTCAGAGTTCACTAAAACTTGATCAAGACGGTTACGAATGTATCCATAATTTTCATTTAAGCGAGATGCACTTGTCTCAAGTGTATTTAATCTATTATGAATGCTGATAAGGGCTGAATCAAAATTATTAGCTGAATCATGTGATGCAACCAACTTCTTTATGGCATTAAAAGCTTGATCCCCATTGCAATGGAGGAAATCTCCTCCCACTAAAGTATCCAAAGCATATCTATAGCGAACCATAAGACCAAAATAAAAATTACTAAGGAGCAAACTTAGAGTCATTTGAGGTTCAGTTTCACGATAAGAAGTAAAAATTCTAGACCAAGCATCCTTAAAACTCTCCTCATCCCCTTGTTTAAAAGTGAAGACTAATTCTTCAGGCGAAGAAGTAACAGGTTCAGAGCTAGACATGGTAACAAAAAGTAACTAAATATTTTTTTTTGTATTTTTAATATTGAGTACAAGACAATAAAGCAAACTAGATAAAGTAAATGCAAGTAAACTAATTTTTTGTGTTTTTGATATAGCAAACAAGATAGCAAATAAAGTAAAACTAGCAACTAATTTTTTTGTATTTTAATTTAGTGCAGCAAACAAAGTAGTAAATAAAACTAAGCAAGACAAAAACAAAGTAAAGAGATTGAGAAGTGGAGACTCCCCTTGCAGCGTGTCTTGATCTCCCCGGCAACGGCGCCAGAAATTTGTTGCTGGCGTGGAGTTGACGTGGGAGTTAGAAATCTCTGTGGTGTAACTTTTCTTTAGGTCCCCGGCAACGGCGCCAGAAATTTGCTTGATGCGTGTGGTTGACGTATTGTCTTTTCGTTCGACACGCGTCCGTTGGGAACCCCAAGAGGAAGGTGTGATGCGCACAGCGGCAAGTTTCCCTCAGTAAGAAACCAAGGTTTAATCGGACCAGTAGGAGTCAAGAAGCACGTTGAAGGTTGATGGCGGCGAGATGTAGTGCGGCGCAACACCGGGGATTCCGGCGCCAACGTGGAACCCGCACAACACAACCAAAGTACTTTGCCCCAACGAAACAGGTGAGGTTGTCAATCTCACCGGCTTGCTCGTAACAAAGGATTAACCGTATTGTGTGGAAGATGATTGTTTGCAGAGAAAACAAGAAAACAAGTATTGCAGAGAGATTTGTATTTCAAGAAAGAGAATTGGACCGGGGTCCACAGCTCACTAGAGGTGTCTCTCCCATAAGACGAACAAAGCATGTTGGGTGAACAAATTACAGCTTGGGCAATTGACAAATAAAGAGAGCATGACAATGCACATACATATCATGATGAGTATAGTGAGATTTAATTGGGCATTACGACAAAGTACATAGACCGCCATCCAACCGCATCTATGCCTAAAAAGTCCACCTTCAAAGTTATCATCCGAACCCCTCCAGCATTAAGTTGCAAGCAACGGACAATTGCATTAAGTATGGTGCGTAATGTAATCAACAACTACATCCTTAGACATAGCATCAATGTTTTATCCCTAGTGGCAACAAAGACAACACAACCTTAGAACTTTCGTCACTCGTCCTGGTGTCAATGCAGCATGAACCCACTATCGAGCATAAGTACTCCCTCTTGGAGTTACAAGCATCTACTTGGCCAGAGCATCTACTAGTAACGGAGAGCATGCATGATCATAAACAACACATAAGCATAACTTTGATAATCAACATAACAAGTATTCTCTATTCATCGGATCCCAACAAACGCAACATATAGAATTACAGATAGATGATCTTGATCATGTTAGGCAGCTCACAAGATCCGACAATGATAGCACAATGGGGAGAAGACAACCATCTAGCTACTGCTATGGACCCATAGTCCAGGGGTAGACTACTCACACATCACACCGGAGGCGACCATGGCGGCGTAGAGTCCTCCGGGAGATGATTCCCCTCTCCGGCAGGGTGCCGGAGGCGATCTCCTGGATCCCCCGAGATGGGATCGGCGGCGACGGCGTCTCGCAAGGTTTTCCGTATCGTGGCTCTCGGCATCGGGGGTTTCGTCACGGAGGCTTTAAGTAGGCGGAAGGGCAAGTCAAGAGGCGGCACGGGGGCCCACACCATAGGCCGGCGCGGCCGGGGTGGGGCCGCGCCGCCCTAGGGTTTGGCCACCCCGTGGCCCCTCTTCGTCTCGTCTTCGGACTTCCGGAAGCTTCGTGGAAAAATAGGCCCCTGGGCTTTGATTTCGTCCAATTCCGAGAATATTTCCTTACTAGGATTTCTGAAACCAAAAACAGCAGAAAACAGAGAATCGGCACTTCGGCATCTTGTTAATAGGTTAGTTCCAGAAAATGCACGAATATGACATAAAGTGTGCATAAAACATGTAGATAACATCAATAATGTGGCATGGAACATAAGAAATTATCGATACGTTGGAGACGTATCAATATGGTGCGGGACCACCTTCTCATGCGTGGTTTCATGGATGGCTATCGGTGGGAAGGCGATGAAGATGATTATGAATTTGTCCATGGGATTTCAAGAAATAAGGAAGGCGGTGAGCACCATGTAGAAGATCCTGGACATGATCAGGATGTAGAAGATCCCGGACATGATCAGGATGTAGAAGATCCCGGAGATGATCATGATCACAATGTAGGAGATCCTGGACCTGATGATGAGGAAGATCAAGATGGAGGTCATCATGACGATCATGGAGATGAAGACGATGGACCATCGTCGATGGACTGGGTGCAGGACCCTTATCTTCAAGAGCTGCTTCTCAAGCAGACGAGTAACGCAAGAGCTGCCGCCTGAGAGAAAGCCAAGATGGATCAACTGGAGGTAGACGCGGTTACTCCATTGTATGAAGGATGCAGGCCGGAGGATACCCGCCTGAAAGTAACGCTCATGGCTCTGGAGATGAAGGTAAAGCACAAACTGACCGACACATCCTTCAACGACAACATGTCATTCTGGCACGAACGTCTTCCCAAAGGTAACACGTGTCCGACTAGTATCGAGGAGGCCAAGAAAATCGTGTGTCCACTGGATTCACCGCACGTGAAATACCATGTGTGCTTGAACGATTGCATCATTTATCAGAACGAGCACGCGGAATCTACCATATGTACGGAGTGCGGCGTCAGTCGGTACAAGAAGGGGAAGAAAGCTCCTCGGAAGGTGGTGTGGTACTTTCCGATCACTCCTCGTCTGCAGCGGTATTTCGCAGACCCTAAGCAAGCAAAGCTAATGCGCTGGCACGCGGAGATGAGGAAGGAGAAGATGACGCAGATGATCTGGACAAAAAGAAAAAGGACAGGATGTTGAGACACCCTTCGGATGCTAGCCAGTGGAATGCGTTGAACCTCGAGTACCCAGAATTCCTAGGAACATAACGTTGGGCGCGAGCACCGATGGAGTCAATCCATTTGGCAGCCAGAGCAGCACGCATAGCACCTGGCCCGTGTTTGTGTGGATGTACACCCTCCCCCCTGGTTGTGCATGAAGAGGAAGTACATTCAAATGAGTATGCTAATTGAAGGGCCGAAACAACCAGGGAACGACATCAGTCTGTATAAGGGGCTTTTGAAAGAGGAGCTAGCCACGCTATGGGATACGCCTGCCAATACGTGGGACGCCGCCACGGAAGAATATTTTCCTATGAGAGCCGCACTGCTCACGACGGTGCACAACTTTCTCGGTTACGGATATGTCGCGGGGCAGGTGGTCCACGGATTCAATGCATGCGTCAGGTGCATGGATGACACAATGTACCGCCAGCTAGATAGAGATCTCGGGTCCTCGAAAACGGTGTTCATGGGACATCGAAGGTGGCTTCGCGACGACGACCCATGGAGGAAACGAACCCCGAAGACGACCATGTACGAGAAGCGGCGAGCAAATAGACGAGCTATTCAAAAATTGGAAAGAGTGCCCACCGCCGGGAAAGAAGCGAAAGGCGCCGGAGCCGCTGCTTAAGGTATGGAAGACGAGGTCTGTTTTCTGGGACTTGTCGTACTGGAAGATCCTCCGTGTGCCTCACAGCCTTGATGTCATGCACATCACGAAGAACGTGTGCGAGAGTGTGCTTGGTACCCTCCTCAACATGCCAGAGAAGACCAAAGATGGGCCGAAAGCAAGGTACGACTTGCTATCAATTGGGATCAGGGAGGAGCTTCACGCGGTATGTCCTAATGATGATGATGATGACGATGACGATGATGAGGTGGAGGACACGAAAAGTCGTCGCAAGGGAAAAAAGGCCAAGAAGATCGAATATTACTGCCCCCCACGTGCTTCACTCTAAGTCAGAAGGAGATCGAGCAGTTTTTTGACTGTCTCCTAGGAGTAAAACTTCCGTACGGTTACGCGGGGAAGATAAGTAGGTACCTAGACAAAGCGAAGCAGAGGTTCAGCGGGATGAAGTCTCACGACTGTCACGTGATGATGACACAGATACTTCCGGTTGCAATCTGTGGGATCATGGACGCGCACGTCCGTGAAACGCTTTTTGGCCTATGCAACTTTTTCGACGTCATCTCTCGGAAGTCTGTTGGCGTGAGGCAACTTAGAAGGCTACAGGAAGAGATCGTGGTGATACTGTGCGAGCTTGAGATGTACTTCCCGCCCACATTCTTCGACATTATAGTGCATCTGCTGGTACATATCATGGAGGATATCATCCAACTGGGGTCGACGTTCCTGCACAACATGATGCCGTTCGAAAGGATGAATAGTGTCATCAAAGGGTACGTTCGCAACAGGGCACGTCCAGACGGAAGCATAGCCAAGGGCTTTCTGACCGAAGAGTGCATCTCCTTCTGCACGAGTTATCTAGAAATCGAGAACCCCGTTGGTCTGCCCGTAAACAGGCACCTCGGGAAGCTCGCTGGATGGGGTCACCGAGAGGTTAGCCGTGAAATGCATGTCGACTTCAAGGGTCGAATCGCCGACTTTGAAAGAGCAAACCTAGTCGCGCTACAACACATAGACGTGGTCGATCCTTGTGTGGTAGAGCACAAAACCCTCATCGCAAAGACGTACAATGACCAGGGCCAACAGAGGACGGACGAAGATATAATAAAAGAGCACAACTCAACCTTCACGCGGTGGTTCAAGGACAAGATGCTGACGTACCCTATAGACGAGGATTCTTCTGCGGAAGAAAAACTCATATTCGCCTTGTCACACGGCGCCGAACACAACCTGATGACATTTCAGGCGTACGATATCAACGGCTACACATTCTACACCAAGGAAAAGGACATGAAGAGCGATTATCAGAACTCCGGGGTAACGATGGAATCCTACACCGGTGACATCAAGCAGAGATACTACGGAAAGATCGAGGAGATCTGGGAGCTGAGCTACGCCGGAGAGAATGTGCCGATGTTCCGTGTCAGGTGGGCCAAGAACGTCGTAAAAGAAGACCGGCATTTCACCAACATGGTTATACCCGAAGCCAAATGCAAGACAGCGGGCGCAAAGGTCACCGCAAAATATGAGCCATGGGTACTAGCTTCCCAAGTGGACCAATGCTTCTTCATTACAGACCCGCAAAAGCCTAGTCGTGTTGTCGTGAGGAGAGGCAAAAGGAGCATCATCGAAATGGATGGAGCCGCCAACGAGCTAGACTTCGACCAGTATGGCGATCCGAAGATGGAAGATGATGACGACGATGATGAAGAACCATACACAACAAGAAGAAGCAGGACCACCATACCTAAAGGCAATCCATTCAAGAGAAGAAGTCTAGGAGTTCCGGGGCTAAATTATTCAACCGCGAGTAAGAAGGGCAAGAAGATTGTGAAAAGATAATTATGTATCATTTTCTTGTATGAATAATGGATGTCATATTGTTAATCTACTTTGTACCGATCAAAATAGACATATTATAATTATTTATGTCTTTTATTTTGCTGTATTATGTTATTTATCACATGGTTTAGTCAATTTTTTTAAAAAGGGAAAAAAATTATTGCTGCCAGGGTTCGAACCTGGGTGGCCAGGTTTGGCAAACCAACCAGGGGACAGATCCAGTGCGGTACTAATCGATTTCTGTCAAACCCTGATTGTTTTGCGTTTTGACCCAAACCTAAAGTGGTAGTGGTGCACCCCTAGAGGTGCGCTATTGCTAAGCATCATAGTGGCGCACCCCTAGACGTGCGCTATTGCTAAGGGCGTCTGGGACTTAGCCAAAAATCCCTCCCCCGTCCAGACCATCCTCACCATTCCCCACTCGATCTTGATTCACCGGCGCCCCCTCTCCGATGCCACCTCCCACCGGCGGCCGTCCCTCTCTCGATTCACCTCGGACCCCGACGACGCGGGCGACCACAGACCCCGGCGGCGTCACGCAGGTACCCCTCGATTCACCTCCCCGCCGGCGGCGGCCTCCCCCCTCGATTCACCTCGATCCCCCACGCAGATCCTCTCAAGCTCGCCGCGGAGCAGGAGTAGCACGTCGGTGACCTCGTCTGCGACCTCCTCGTCTGGGAGCTCCTCTCCGCCTTCCTCGTCTGCGACCTCCTCGCCGCCTTCCTCGTCTGCGACCTCCTCGTCTGCGACCTCGTCGCTGCGGAGCAGGTTCTTCCTCGCCGCCTTCCTCGTCTGCTCCAAGACCACCGCCCCCGCCAGGTACCCCTCGATTCACCTCCCCGCTCGACGGCTAGTGCATGATTAGGATAACATAGGGGTTATCAAGATGCTTGAAGTGCTTCATGATAAACTAATAGTCTCCACGATTTACACTAAAGAAAATTCGTACTTGATAGTCTAGTGAAGCAAAAGAAAATTTCTAAGTAAACTAGTATGTGCACCTTATGCAAACCAAATGAGGAATTTTGATTTGACAAAAGGTGGTTCTCTGTAGTTCATTGGAGTTCTTTGTTGCAAATGTAGCTTGCCCTTGCAGTAGTTCTTTGTTGAACATTTATTTTGTTGCAAATGTTCAGTTTCGTCAGATAAACCTGCTGTTTCAGATGCTTGCCCTTGCAGTAGTTTTTGCTTGCTTGATTGATGATGCTGTTCAACCATGTTGTTGCTTGCTTGATGATGTTGTTCAAACATGATTGCAGAACTAATGAGAATAGAATAATTGCTGCACTTGGTTCAGCAGTTTATTAACCATCTTAGAAACACTTTAGTATATGTGTACTGTTGCTTTGGTGCATCCTTGAAAATTTAGCGGTTTAATTTCCTCTGGGTAGTTGGATTCAGCTGGAACCTTATTTAATTTTGTTGCTGCTATCTAGCTTTGTTCTGAGCTGACTACTTTCCATTATATACTTGGTCATGCACATAAGTTAGAGTCTTTGGTCATTGAGTGTTGTCGTGGAGTCTCTCTGCAAGTTGTGCAGGGTGTTTCCAAATCAGTTCACTACTCCAGTGAGGCTTCAGACGCCCTTAGCAAATTGTTTTGAGTGGTTTTTGTTCATGAAATGGCTTAGTTGATATTCTGTACAAGAAATGAGAATTAGGTTAGTTGATGTTTGTTTAAAGCAAGTGATTTCACTAATGTTTTGAGTGGTGTTTGTTACACTAATGCTGGTAGCTCTCCCTTTGGCACTACAAGAAAAGTTGCCATGGCCGACGAAGTTGAAGTCGCGCCGTGGTTGCTGGTGTACCATGGCCGACGATTTTGGTCCCTCCGTGGTGCATGTCAAAACTTTTTTTTCTCGTTTTTGAGGCCACCTAGCCCGACGAAAGCGGCCAAAACGTCGCGTATGGTGGCCCGGGACGTGGTGCATCGCGAATTCTCGGGTTCGCCGGCCGAGTCAACGCAAATCCGCACCGCCGAGGGATGTAGGGCCCGGATGGCAGCCTCTACGGCATTGTTTTTTTCTCGATCGCGCCATCTCGTTCAACGTTCTCCGATCGAGCCGTTTACGATGCGGGATCATGGGTCCCGCATGTCATCCTCTATGAACCAAAATTCTTTCTATTCTTGGATTTTTTTTGACCCCCGATTTCGGCTACTTCCTTTTTCTTTTGATCCCTTGCCGCCTTGGAAACGTTGAGACCGCTCGTCTGCTAAATGGGACCCGCATGTCATCCTCTATGTGCAATCAACTTTCTTTTCTTGGAGTTTTTTTGGCACCTCAAATTTGGTCACTTGCCTTTTTCTTTCGATCCCCTGCCGCCTCTCAAACGGTGATACCGCTGCTGCTAATCGGGACCCGCATGTCATCCTCTATGCACTATAAAACTTTCTTTTCTTGAATTATTTTTGGCACCTCATATTTGGTCACTTGCCTTTTTCTTTCGATCCCCTGCCGCATCTCAAACGGTGATACCGCTGCTGCTAAATGGGACCCGCATGTCATCCTCTATGTACTATAAAACTTTCTTTTCTTGGAGTTTTTTTTGGCACCTCAAATTTGGTCACTTGCCTTTTTCTTTCGATCCCCTGCCGCCTCTCAAACGGTGATACCGCTGCTGCTAAATGGGACCCGCATGTCATCCTCTATGTACTATAAAACTTTCTTTTCTTGAATTATTTTTGGCACCTCATATTTGGTCACTTACCTTTTTCTTTCGATCTCATGCCACGTTTGAAACGTTGAGGAACCTGCAGGCTCATGGGACCCGCATGTCATCCTCTATGTACTATAAAAGTTCA